>NC_059291.1:12421748-12439248 GCF_017591435.1 Portunus trituberculatus
AGTAGTGGTAGCAGCAGCAGCAGCAGCAGCAGTAGCAGTAGCAGTAGCAGCAGCAGTAGCAGCAGTAGCAGCAGCAGTAGTAGTAGTAGTAGTAGCAGCAGCAGTAGCAGTAGTAGTAGTAGTAGCAGCAATAGCTGTAGTAGCAGTAGTAGTAGTAATAGCTGCAGTAGCAGTGGTAGCAGCAGTAGTAGTAGTAATAGTTGTAGTAGTAGTAGTAGTAATAGTTGTAGTAGTAGTAGTAGTAGTAATAGCTGTAGTAGTAATAGTAGTGGTAGTAGTAAGTCATTCACCTGCACTGACGTCACCGTTGTCACTTGTCAAGCTCCATTAGTTGTCTATTTCGGTATCTATTTTCCTTCCTCACCTTTTCCGTTAGCTGTTTCCCTCGTAACACTCTTCCTCCTAACATCTATGAATCTCTCTCTCTCTCTCTCTCTCTCTCTCTCTCTCTCTCTCTCTCTCTCTCCAAGGGCAGGTGGATATTGAGTTGTTAAGTAATGGTAATAATTGAGGATGCCAGAAATGGGTCCAATGATATGATTAGTTTGACTGATTGATGGAAAGTTAACATTTGGGTCATGTGTTGCGCCGAGGAAGGAAGGAAGAGAGGGAGGAGGAGAGAAATGAAGGAATGAATGAGTAAAATAAGGAAAAAGAAGGAAAGGATTGAAGGGAGGATGGAGAAAGCACATACGTGTTTGGAAGGAAGTAGACGACGGGAAGGGAAAGTTTGCACGTGCCCGGTATTCATCTTCTACCTTACACCTTACAAAAGTGACAGGGGGCCATTGTTGTTTACCTCTTGTCTTGTCTTTTGAGTTGAAGTTATACATGCTAGATAAGCTAACTAATGTAAATTCAAGATAAATGTCAATTTTAATGGAGTAAATTTACTATTAGTATTCTCATTGCTCATAGTCAGGATGGCCGAGCGGTCCAAGGCGCTGCGTTCAGGTCGCAGTCCGGTCTTCCGGGCGTGGGTTCGAATCCCACTCCTGACAATATCTTTTTATGATTTTTAGTTTTATATATATTATTATATAGATTTATTTTCAGTGCACGATGGTCATGACAGTAATTATGTTATGTAAGGAATAACATTCATATTAATTTTGATGGAATAAACAACAAAAAAAAAATTCTTCAGGTCCCACCGAGACTCGAACTCGGATTGTTGGATTCAGAGTCCAAAGTGCTAACCATTACACCATGGGACCGGTGAGGGAAGAACGAAACTCAACAATTCAAAACACTCTCTAGGGAAATAAAGATAAATTTATGAAGGATTTTTCCTATTTAAACTGTACCATTACATATTTGCAAGACATAGGGAGCAGTAAGTCTACGGAGAACTTTATATGTGTGTGCGTGCGCGCTCTTTCGTGTGTGTAGTTAATAGTTGTATTATACAGGAAATGACTCAAGCTTGCATTTTCCGCTCTCTATCTACTTCAATTCAACTTCACCAGTAAAACCTTCAATATTCTTTGCTTCCACCATTCTGTGTGTGTGTGTGTGTGTGTGTGTGTGTGTGTGTGTGTTTCATTGTAGCAAACAGGAAATTACTCAAACTTGTGGTGCAGTATCTCTACATCAACTTTAATTAAACTTGACTCATAAAACCCTGAACATTCCTTGCTTCCAACTGTGTGTGTGTGTGTGTGTGTGTGTGTGTGTGTTCGCGCTACAGGGTCATCAAGAAGCCGCTTAGTGCATGTAAGAGTTCTGACCGTCCCTCCTTCTCTCGTGTCCTCCCCGCCGTGTCCTCGCGTTCCAGTGTCTCCTTGACCCAGTCCCACCTGCCTGCCGGGTCCACCTCCCCATGTGTCCCGCCACTTCACTCCTCCTGCCATACCTGTCCGCCTCGCCATTGCTGCTACTATTACTAGCCTACTGCGACCTTCTACTGCTATTCCACAACTATTACTGTTATGAAGGTTTTGCCTTACTATAACTGAATCATTAATTGTGTCTGATATTAATAACCCCAAATTTGTTATGTAGTACACGTTTCTTTTATATTTGTATTTCGAAATAAAGCTTGATGGTGAATGAAAATGATGATGACTAATACTAGGACGCGGTGCGTCGTGTATGGAAGGCGCCCGACCACACACTGCGACAGTGTTGCCAGATTTTCCTAATGAAAAGTAGCAGAAGTACGCTTGAAAAGTAGCGGATTTCACAACGGTGTAGCCCAATACAAAAAAAAACTACTACCTAATTACTTTAACTATTATATTTTGTACTTACCACTATCCGCTCACATTTCCTTCCATGGGGTTTGGGAGGGGGAGAGTGGAGTCCTCTTTCACGATGTACGATTTTTTTTTTTTTCATAAGTTTTCTCTGGCTTGTTTTTTTTTTTCTATACATTATTTACATTCTTATCTAAATTGAACCAAAATATTTTTCACTTCTTCCAACCATTTTTCAAAGACAGGGTTCTTCAACCAAGCATTCTGAAAAGCTTTATCGTATTTTGACCACTTTCCCATTGTTTATGAACTGAAGAATGAAGATTTCACACACAAAAAAAAAAGGAGGGCAAGCACCGAGCACCTTTTGACAAACGATACACCATTCGTAACTGATACGCATTGCAGGGGGCGAGCGGCCGAGCCGGGCGAGACACGTCACATACACGAACAAGACACGATGTCATCAGCTACCTACTCACCACAAAAAAATAATTAAAAGCACCATAACTACTCCGTTCTAAATGTCTCAGTTATTATTATCACTATTGTTATTATTCTTATTTTTATTATGGTATTATCGTCATTATTATTGTTAAAATTTAGACAAGTTACAAAAGTAGCCTAATAGTGTCATCAAGCAGCCCAAACATATCATAGAGTAGCCCAAAGAATCGCAAGTAGCGGATTATGAATTTAAGTAGCACATACCCTTCAAAAGTAGCCCAATCCGCTACTTTTCGCCCAATATGGCAACACTGCACTGCGACCTGCTTCCTTACATAGCTCATATGATGCCCCCAGAGCTGTGGTTTTCTAAACGGGAAATCGCATTTCTAAACCAAATATCAATTTCAAGCAACGGACTATAGGAATAATGGGGTTGTATGGAAGACATTCAATGCTAGGGAGTAATGCAAGATATCTCAAGTATAAATCAATCACTCATGGGGGGTATACGCCGGGGGACGCGTCGCCTCGCGTACCCTATGGCGCCACTCCAAGCAGTCACGCCTCGCGAGTCTCCATGCAGGCTCCCTTCCCATGCCAAGTAACTCCCAGCAGGAGGCATCGACTGCCGCAGCCATGACTTCCGTGGACGTCCCTTGGCAAGTATAAATACGACATGAATAATGATGTAGTAAACATGATCTGGAGTCAGCTTAAATACGACATGAATAATGATGTAGTAAACGTGATCTGGAGTCACCTACAGAATGACCAATACAATCTTAGTGGGACGGGTGCACAGATCCATGAATGATTGATGTTTTGTGTACTGAGTGAAGTTGATACTGTGTGACACTGGTTATGTACTAACGCTGGCGTTGCTTCTACTATATGGAATGTACTTTAAGTTTACTTTTATTGTATGTGTACACTTTTTTGTGTGAATAAAGTATACTGAACTGAACTACTACTACTACTACTACTACTACTACTACTACTACTACTACTACTACTACTACTACTACTACTACTATTACTACCACCACCACTATCACTACTATTACTACTACTACTACTGTTACTACTACTGGTATTTCTGCTGCTGCTGTTGTTGCTGTTGGTGTTGGTGTTGCTGTTGCTGTTGCTTCTGCTACTACTGCTACTACTACTACTGCTACTGCTACTACTAATACTACTAGTACTAGTATTACTATTACTACTATTATTACTACCACTACCACTACTACTACTGCTATTGTTACCTGCAACTACTACTACTACTACTACTACTACTACTACTACTACTACCACTAACCACTGCCTAATCTCTCTGTTCAAGGCTGTTCGTGAAGCCACAAGATGTTCAAGATTTAGAGCAGGGACAAAGAGGCTTTAATGAATTTCAAGCTGTAACTCACTCATTGCCTTGTTATGCCCCGTGACATGTATTCTATTGTTCCGTTCCGTTGAATCATGTTGTCTGTGTTTTTGTTACCCTTCATGCGCCTTGCCTTAAATGTAATGTAGGTTGACTGGTGGACTAAATTAACACGCCTGAGAACGTTTAGTAAATGTGACAGATGAGATGAACTTTGTATGAAGTTTTTAAGAGTTTGTATCGTAACTTAAGCCACCCTGAGCTACCTTAATCTAGGCTATCCTAACCTAGCCAAGTTAACCTAAGCTACCCTAACCCAACCTCAGTTAACCTAAGCTATCTTAACCCAACCTAAGTTAAACTAAGCTAATTTAATGTAAACTAAGTCAACCTAACCTTACCTAAGCAAACATAGGCTAACCTAACCTAACCCACACAAGACATAATGCAATCAAGTAAGGAATCACCGTTATTTATTTGGGTTTAAGGTTTTCATCAAAATTCATATTATAAACTAAATCCTTGTACCCTTGCAGAAAGATCTCAGATTTTGATTAGGTGCATGTGTACGTACCATAAGGAGGCGTCTCTCTCTCTCTCTCTCTCTCTCTCTCTCTCTCTCTCTCTCTCTCTCTCTCTCTCTCTCTCTCTCTCTCTGCATGCAGTAGCGGTAGGACACTGGCCGCCTCCGCCTCGCCTTGCCCTCTTTCTTGCATCACACACCTGCCTGCCTTCCGCGCCTCGTGGCAAGGTTGTGGTCACTACTGATGCTGCTGCTGCTGCTACTGCTGCTGCTGATAATGATGATGATGATGATGATGGTGGTGGTGGTGGTGCTGGTTGTGGTGTTATTTCTATACTACTACTACTACTACTACTACTACTACTACTACTACTACTACTACTACTACTACTACTACTACTACTACCACTACTACTACTACTACTACTACTACTACTACCACCACCACTACTACTACTACCACTACCACCACCACCACTACTGCTACCACCACCACCACTACTACTACTACCACCACTACTACCACCTACCACCACCACTACTACTACCACCACTGCTACTACTACTACTACTACTCCACCACTACTACTACTACTACTACTACTACTACTACTACTACTACTACTACTACTACTACTACTACTACTACTACTACTACTACTACTACTACTACTACTTCCACTATTACTACTACTACTAATACTTCTACTACTAGAATAATAACAAAATAAACTATACCACCACCAGAACCATACTTGATTTTTCTACTGACTAGAAAACGGAACAAACATTGCCAAAAGAAAACTAATTAGATTAACCTGGAATGCGCTCGTTTTGTGTGTGTGTGTGTGTGTGTGTGTGTGTGTGTGTGTGTGTGTGTCGACGGTAATCTCAGTAAGCAATCTGGTGACGTCTTTCTGAGAGGAGACACTTGTAGCCGGTGCAGACCGTGAGAGGGACTGATAGTGTGTGTGTGTGTGTGTGTGTGTGTGTGTGTGTGTGTGTGTGTGTGTGTGTGTGTGTGGCCTTTTTTTCCGGTCCTTGACACACACAGACACACACACAGAAGATGATATGGTTTCAATAAGTGGCGCAACCCTATTACTGTTTTTCAAATTAATCGGTTAAAAAGTAATGATAGATAGATGACAAAACAGTTTAATTTCTGCAGTGCAGGAAGATTTGAATTTCATTATCAAATACTAATAAGATTTAAAAATAAGGCTGCGGGTAAGAACAAGAATCAAAAGGTTTATATCTGGAGTATAATTAAGAATAATGACATCTGATTAGTGAGAAATATTCAAGCAGTCGTATTTTTGTTTTAATGGTTTCCTTATATTAGTCAAACCTTTCTTCACAGTATTGTCATTATTAACGCGTTTTAGTGCGATATTTCTCAGAGTAAAAGTGAAAAGTAATGTTAATAGAGAATGTACGAACACTTCCAAAATATATCATCGCTTTCTACTGTTACATTCACTTATGGCTTATTTATTTATTCTATATATTCTATTATTTTCTCTTCATTTATTTACTTATTTGTCTTAGTTAAGAAAGTGAATAAGAATAGGAATAAAGGTACCTATTGAATTAACCCCTTCAATACTGGAACGCATTTCTACCTTGAGTTTAGGGTATCATTAGGAGATTTCATTGACATCAGGAAGGGTCTATGGAGGACAAAAGAATAATAACCACAGTCTCCACCATTTTGATCCTCGCATGCGTTTCTGAAGCTGTATAGAATCACCAAATAGTAACCAGATGAATAGGAAAACGCGTCATAGTACTGAAGGGGTGAAGCGCGTAAACTGACATCTTATTTTGTAACTCATAATCTCTCTCTCTCTCTCTCTCTCTCTCTCTCTCTCTCTCTCTCTCTCTCTCTCTCTCCATTTCATGCCAATTAGCCCTGACAGATAACATGCAAATAAAACAATTCCGTCTTTTCCTCTCCTCTCGTCCTTCTCCTTCACTTTGTCCTTTTCCTACTTTCCCTCTCCTACTTCTGTATCCTGTCGCGCCTACTCTCTCTCTCTCTCTCTCTCTCTCTCTCTCTCTCTCTCTCTCTCTCTCTCTCTCTCTCTCTCTCTCTCTCTCCTCCTCCTCCTCTTCCTCCTCTTTTCTTCCTTTCTCTTCCTGTTGTGGTTGTTGTTGTTGTTGTTGTTGTTGTTGTTGTTGTTGTTGTTGTTTTTATTTTTAACTTTTTTTTTTTTTTTTTTTCGTCTTCTTCTTCCTTTACTTTTCCTCCTCCTCCTCCTCCTCTTCTTTCTCATTTTCTTCTTCTTCTTCTTCTTCTTCTTCTTCTTCTTCTTCTTCTTCTTCTTCTTCTTCTTCTTCTTCTTCTTCTTCTTCTTCTTCTTCTTCTTCTTCTTCTTCTATTGCTGGTGTCGCTGGTGTAGGTACTATGCTGTTTCTGCTGTACTCTCCTGTCACTGTTGTTGTACTACCTATCCTGTCTCTTACACTACTAGCTAAAGCAGAATAGTGACCTAAACACCGCCAATAAAGGACCTCTGTGTTTGCTGACGCTCGATTTTCCTTTATATTTCTTTGTATTCATTCCTCTCTTATCATTAACTTTCATTCCCCATGACCGGCTCTCTTCGATAACACCATTCATGTCACCAGTACGAGGAAGAGGAGGAAGAGGCGGAGGAGGAGGAGGAGGAGGAGGAGGAAGACGTTCATTGGTTAGTTAATAGTGGTGTGATCAGGGCCTTATGATCTCTGTTGTGTGATTGGATGCGATTAGAAGAGTAGCAGGAGGAGGAGGAGTGGGAGGGAGTTGTGATATACGGGTTTATCAAGGAGGATAATGGAGGGGAGAATGGGAGGGAGGATTGGAGAGGGGCAGGGTAGGTGGAAGGGAGAGAGGGAGGGAGGGAGGGAAGAGAAGTATTTGATATGAAGGAGATGTAAGGAGGGAAGGAGGGAAGGAAGGAGGAGGGAGCAAAGGAGTTATGTGATATGTGCATAGGATAACGTAAGAGTCGAGAAAGATAAGGAAGAGGAGGGAAAGAAGGAGTAGAAGTAGGAGGAGGAGGAAGAAGAAAAAAAGTATTTGTTTGTTGACCGAGTTATGAGAGCATAGAAACAAGACAAATATGGTGACCACACACACACACACACACACACACACACACACACACACACACACACACACACACACACACACACACACACACAGAGAGAGAGAGAGAGAGAGAGAGAGAGAGAGAGAGAGAGAGAGAGAGAGAGAGAGAGGAGGAGGTATCTGAAGCTAGCATTCTTTACATGTTATTAATCTTTCTCATTTTTTGTGATCTTTACTTTGTTTATTATTATTATTGTTATTATTATTATTATTGTTGTTATTATTATTGTTATTATTATTATTATTATTGTTATTATTATTATGTAACGGTGTTACATAGTAATCTATGTTGTACCTGTAATTAATTCTTCAATTATTATTATATGTGTATGTATACATGTATATATAAGTGTTGGCACCACAAAATTCTGCATAGGGTGGGGCAGACATGATCACACCATCTCACTGCTGCCACCAATGTTCTGGACGGGGTTGTGAATTATCAATCACCCCGGGATGCTATTAATTAGTTCTTACCTTCTTGTTGTAAGTAAAGTCACTTTGGAGTGTTTCTGTAGTTTTCAGGTGAATATCAAAGATGAACGTAACTTATATATATATGTATTTACAATTAAATACTGAGTTTTTGGTGCAGAAGAATGTGAGAGGCGCGGAGCAAGCCTGTGTCCCGGCGTGATCACACTGTCGCTTCGTCACAAGAGTCTCTATTCAAGGCCGGCCACAGAGGTCTGGTGCCTCGGAAAAGTGCTGACACAGGAATTTATGACTAAGTTTGCTAAGATCACTATACATGAATATATCGGTGAATATAGACTCCTAATTACATGAATTAGGCAAGGGAAAGTTACTTATGACTCGGAATAATACATGCAAACCATTTATATGACAATGTAGATGCAACCGAATATATTGGTGGCATTCGAAATAGGTTGTGGAAAGCTCCACCACACTGTGACGTAGATAGGATGGTGTGATCATGTCTGCCCCACCCTATGTAGAATCCTGGGGTGCCAACACTTATACTGTATATACATGTATACATAAACATATAATAATAATTTAAGAATTAATTACAGGTACAACATAGATTGCCATGTGACACCGTTACAATTATTATTATTATTATTGTTTTTATAATTATTATCATTATTATTTATTATTATTATTATTATTATTATTATTATTATTATTATTATTATCATTGTTATTATTATTATCATTGTTATCATTATTACGATTATTATTATTATTATTATTATTATTATTATTATTATTATTATTATTATTATTATCATCATCATCATCATCGTCATCGTCATCGTCATTATATTATTATTATTATTATTATTATTATTATTATTATTATTATTATTATTATCATTGTTGTTGTTGTTGTTGTTGTTGGTGGTGGTGGTGGTGGTGGTGTTATTGTTATCATTGTGAGTGTCATTGTGCTATTTTTTTATTTCCTTGCCATTCCATCTTAATTTTCATCCGTTCTTCTCGTACTTTTATATAAAAGAATAAAAGAAAGAAACATAAATAAAATCAGTGTTATTTTTGTCGTAATTCTTCTTTTATTTTATTTTTTTCATTCCAGCTCTGATTAGAGAGTGGTAGACGGGGAGGAAGCTTCACTACTGCTGCCTTTAAACTCTCATTGTAAATCAGACTGAAGTTTGCCATAGCCAACGTCGTGAGGGTAACAGGTATGCTGATATTTGTTCCTCGTGTGTGTGTTCCTCTGTTGTTTTTTTTTCCTCCTCCTCCTCCTCCTCCTCCTCCTCCTCCTCCTCCTCCTCCTCCTCATTCTCGTCATCTTCGTCATTATCATCTTCCTCGCCTCTAAACATTGTTCATACTCTCATTTTCCTTCCCCTCCCCCACACAAGATTTTACGCAAGGCAGGCCAATGACACAAGGAATAGGAAAGAAGCAAACTATGGTGCTGCTTTCATGGGAGTAAAATAAGAACGTTACGATATTCAGTATTATTGTTACTGTCGCATTTCTCAATAGCTCATCTAAAACATTATGACGTCTAATCTTCAAAACTCTCAAGGGGCTGCAGGGAAGCTACTAATGTTTTTCAAATGCATTTTCGTGATTCGAGTAGTACTCTAACATGGATATGAAATATGAGAAACACCCACGAAAACGTAACTAATCATACATTGACTCATTAAAATGCTGTAAGGTTGTATGAGAAGCTATTGAGGTTTTCAAGGGCGTTTTTATGGTGCTGGTGAGAGTTTACCAAATATGAATCCGGCCACGAGAACTTACCTAATCGTTGTTGTGGCCTTTGAAGAACAATCTTAGTCTATCTTGACTAGTATTAAGAGACTGTATTGGGGTTTCATTTAGGTTTTCATGACTAGCAATAGTTAAGCAAGGAGTCTACTCTGTCATTATGAAAAACACTCAAGAGAAACTGACAAATCATTGTTCTGTCTAACCTCGGGTAATATTATGAGACTGTACTGGTTTTTCAATTGGAATTTTGTGGTTTAGGTGATGTTAAAACAAAGTCTCCACATTGGTAATAAAACAGAAAAACACCCATGAAAAGCCGAGTAATGATCGCTGTAACTTTTGAAACACAGACCTGATGAGAGACGCAAAGTGGTGAAACTTGAGAGTCTGTGTCACATCTTAGCCACTCTCCTCCACCACACGTCACTATCATCACCGCTACGTGTCATCTCTTCCAACTATCTTCCACGTGTCACCCCTCCTCCTCCTCCTCCTCCTCTTCTTTTTCGAGGTCACATCCCGTCACCTTGAGTTGGAAAGGTTAAGAAAAAGAAGACACATAATATTTAACATTTCTCTTCTATTTTGTCACACAGTAATCGTAACTGACTAATTATTTATACACCTAACAAGAGAGCGGTATGTGTGTGTGTGTGTGTGTGTGTGTGTGTGTGTGTGTGTGTGTGTGTGTGTGTGTGTGTGTGTTTCATGATATAAAACAAAACAAAAATGTGTAATTATCAGGGTGTACATATTTTCATGTTAGATAAAGTAATTAATATTGGAAAAAGAAATATGTCTATTCACACATTCATACAAACATGCTTACATACACATACACACATATAAAATTAAATTCTGAATGATCAAACCAGACACTCTCTCTCTCTCTCTCTCTCTCTCTCTCTCTCTCTCTCTCTCTCTCTCTCTCTCTCTCTCTCTCTCTCTCTCTCTCTCTCTCTCTTTTCCTGAGCTGCTACACTTAAATAAGATATATTCTAATCCTAATTATTATTACTACAACAAAAAAAAGAAGAATATTTACTGTTTTTTTTATAGAAACAACAAACATAAGTGCGCACGTGTGTGTGTGTGTGTGTGTGTGTGTGTGTGTGTGTGTGTGTGTGTGTGTGTTTGCTTCGTGGCGTTGCACTCAGTTGGCAATAACTATCTTTTTCTGTTTTTTCGTTCTCCATAATCTCTCTCTCTCTCTCTCTCTCTCTCTCTCTCTCTCTCTCTCTCTCTCTCTCTCTCTCTCTCTCGTATAACAACATGATCTCTTTCTATTCATTTGGTTTCACTTCTGGATATTAACCTGCTGGCGACACATCTCTTCAACAAACTCTAAAAAAATATCCTTGTAAGCCCTTAGTTTATCACATGGCTTTTCTATTATATCCTGCAATTCTTCTGTCATCCTTCTGTCTTTTCTTCTTTATTGTATTTCATCAGACCACAAAGCATCAGCAACCACTGGGGGAGTTTTTGTGACGGTAAAATCTGTTGTCAAAGCACTGGCGTTCAAACCTTAGGAAGACTTTGAAATTGTAATCCAGACCTCATCTTTTATCTTCTAGTCTCTATCCTACTTCCTGAATTCTGAAGTGTCTAATCCTCTAGGATTTTTGGAAACATGAGAACATACGGGAAGCCACAAGAAGATACACGTGAGAGATCCTGTATCTAAAGCCTGTACAACCTACCCCTTTCTCTCCTTTACTTTCTGTGTTTATTCTCTCTTCTACTTCTTGAATTTAAACTTCTTATTCCTTGGTCTTTTAGAATCATAAGAGGATAAGGGAAGCAGTAAAAAGCCAGCTCTCCTACACGTGGCAGTCCTTGTGTGATATATGCCTAGCCAGCTCTACCCACTTATCGTTCTTATCCATAGGTTGATCTAATCTTTCAAAGGTCTCTATTGTTTCGCCCATAACACCTTCATGAATTATGTTCACAGACACGTCTTGTTGCACTGACAGGTATTAGCCACAGCGTCATAAACAGAATACTTTTACTTTGCCAGAACGATTTTTTGTTTTGTTTTTGTTTTTGTTTTTGATTTGAAGAGAAAATTATTGTCTGAATATTTTGCTTGCTTCTGTGTAAGTTTTCATCTTGTTTGTTGCTTCTAAGCCAGAATATTTTAGAGTTTTATAGCGGAAAGATAGTCTAGAGTGAGGTGTATCTTAGTTAAGAACACAAAGAAATAATAAAATAAAGGTAATTGCAAGAAGCCATCAGACCTACACAAGAGTCCATGCATGAAACATACCTTCCTATCTCCACCTAACATTGTCATCCATAAATGTGTCTACTATCCTTTTAAAGCTCCCTACTGACCCAACACCAAAACCTGATGTCTGAGTGTTTTCCAGTCACCTATCACTATTTGAGAACCAACCCTTTCCTATCTCTTTTTTTAAATCTAACTTTTCAACCTTAAACCCATTCCTTTATATTTATCTTACAATAAGTACAGTTCTGTATCGAGAAGACTGTCCATAGTGTGATTTCTCTTAAATTATGCTGTATTTTTTAAACATCTAATTGCTAAAGACGTACAGCATCATATACATTAGTTTACGTAAAAATTTCCCTGTACAAGATCGTTTTCTTTAATCATTTACTGGTTGCTGCATTTCTCCTTTGCTTCCCCTTCAATTGCTTCGGTTTTCTCTTTGGCATTCTCGTTTTCTTCAGAGGAGTTTGAAGGGAAGCTATGATGTTCTGGTGGACAATGGTGAGGAGGGAGGTGTCAGGAAGTAGTGCTCCTTCATTTTATTCAGTAGTTCCTTGGAAGCGACCACGTGTGATGTCTCTTCTTCCACGAACCTTGTCCCGGGAGGGCTGGTAGCTGCGAGGGAAGGGGTCAGAAAGGTACAGATGAAAGAAAACAGAACATGAGAATTTATAAAGGAAATGGAGAACAAGAAGAGACATAAAGGCATAGATGAAAGAAGGATAACGAAAATATAGATATGAAGGAAGGCAAACGAAAAGATAGGTATGAAAGAAGGTAATGTCATGTCTATAAGTGTGAATAAAGGATAGTGCAAGACGGAAAGACACATGTTAAGGAACGCTGAGGAAAGAATGAATAGTAATGTCAACAGATGGCGGTGAAGAAAATGATAGGAAGCAGAAGGGTGATATAGTTTGTGCTGAGAGAGAATGAGTGTGCAGTTTGAGCGAGACAGGAAGCCGAAATAGTGAGAAGGAAGGAAGGACATGGTATAGTGAACAATGAGAACAGGATATGGTGCTGTGATGGCGAGAAACAAGCCAGTGTGTTGAGTTGTGAAGTTGATTGTGATTTAAGTGCGACGCATTGGTGGGCTTTGTAAAAGAGAGAGAGAGAGAGAGAGAGAGAGAGAGAGAGAGAGAGAGAGAGAGAGAGAGAGAGAGAGAGAGAGAGAGAGAGAGAGTTATTTCTCACCAAAAAAAAAAAAAAAAAAAGTGCTGAATAAAGCTCGAACGGAAAAGTACAGAAGATCGTGTCTTAGTACACTGTTGTTCTCGAGTTACTTAATTTACCTCTGAAAAATCCCTTGTATTTTTTTTTTTTTTTTTTTTTTTTTTTTTTTACTCTAATATGGCCCTTTAACTGATGCTCTTGAGGAAGTTGTCATTAGCGGTAATGCTTCGTCTAATACTGCGCACAGAGTTGGTAGGCATTTAAGTTTTTGTTTCAGTGATGTCTCAAGTTTTGCCTAAGGTACAACGAAGCATAGAATTTAGTTAACGAATCGCGCTTAATTTGCTGATTCCATTCTGTTTTTGTGTCTTTTTCACTTATTTTGATTTTAAGTACGTAGAAGTCACACACGACAGTTCACGTAGCACCATCAGAGGCTGTCACTGCTGTCTCGCCTCGATACTCCAAACTCCTTAGTTCCACCACCACCATCACCGCCATTTCGCCACACGCGGAGGGGAAGTCCTCGGGGAAGAGACAAACATGAACCAACAATCGAGATCTTGCTTTAGCACCTTTTGTAAATAGAACAACTGCATGTTTAATTACTTTTATAATTTTTTTCATATTTGTTATATATATATATATATATATATATATATATATATATATATATATATATATATATATATAGATAGATAGATAGACGAGAGAGAGAGAGAGAGAGAGAGAGAGAGAGAGAGAGAGAGAGAGAGAGAGAGAGAGAGAACATATATTCCCACTGACGAAACATTAGCTATCATTGTTTTTTCCTTTAACTGTTTTCTGATATCCGTTAGTTTTAGAAAAAACATGAAAACCGAAGAGTGATTCATGTGTTGTATAATGATAAGAGAGAGAGATTATATTTCCGCTGACGAAATGACCCTTATCTTTATTTTTCCTTTATTTCTTCTCTCGCTTCCGCAGTTTTGAAGGAAATATGAGAAGAAAAGAGTCTGGAAAAGTGTGAAGAGTGTGCACAGTGACAAGAGATTATGAGCAGTGCGTGAGGAGGAAATAAAGGTGCGTGTCTTGAATCTCATGTCAAGGAATAGAAAACGATGCAGAACGAGATGAAAGAAGTGACAGACAGAGATAGGAGGGAGAATCATCGTAATAATGAGATGAAATAAGAAAGAACACAACACGTATACATTCAGGAAAGGCATATGACAACAACAATGTACTGCATGTCTTTGGAACAGCAAGAACCGAGCAGAAATAATCATCCCTTCGACTACTGATAACACGAATTTTTCTTTTAAGAGGGACACAAAAAAAAAAAAAAACGGGGACGGGGGAGATAGGGAAGAGATATATGAAAAGGCCCACTGACGTACGAGCCTCCAAAAATAACGTTAAAAGGGTTATCCGAAATTTAAGGATATGTGTCTTGAAACTTCCTTCTTGAAAGTGTTTAGCTCATAGAAATGTGGGAAATACAGCAACAGACAGGGAGTTTCAGAGTTTACCAGGAAAATGAATGAAAGATTGACACGTTACTTTACTTGAGCAACACAACACGAACTGAACTGAGCCAAAAATATTAACAGAGCCAGGAAGAGATTTGAACTGCGCCATCATTCCTGTGTCAGTTTTGCCGTTCTAGGTTAGCATTAAAATTTACACCAGAACATTTTGATAAGGGTTGATAAGCTTTAGGAGTCGAAGGGTTAAAAATATGCTCGGTAGATAAAGAAAAGATTACTTACTGTATCCTTGGAATGAAAACAGACAGGTAGTAATAAGAATACATACTTAATACGGACATGCACTTGTGTGTTATGGTATAGCATGCAGGGAGGAGGGAAAGATTACCCAAGAGTACTCACTGTGTCCTAGGAATGAAAAAGACAGGTTGAAATAAGAGTACATGTTTGATTTACTTCAGAACATCCATACGTGTCTCACAGGATGCCATGCACGAGGGAGGGAAATAAACAGGAGATTGCAGGTCTTATAGTGATGTGAATGTATACCTCATGATTTTACTTACGTTCTTCAGATTGTAAAGAGAGAAAGTAGGAGGTGATTCGGTATATATTTAGAGAAAGATTGCTGATGATTAACTGACTACGGGACTATTTGGTTGATGAATTAAGACACTACAAGGGAATATTATAAAAGTTGGTGGTGAATGTAAGTCAAAGTGAAAGAAAAAATTTAAGAAGCGTTCTTTGCAAAAAAATTATTAGTTGATCTCGAGTTTGATCACACAAGAAAAGGTATTTGCTTTTGTTTCATGCCAAAGAAAAGAACACACCATGTACAACACCATTAAGTAAAGATTAAATTACATGCATCAGTGGGAAGAATGTAAACAAGCGTTCTGTCTGTGCTAAGCGGTGACTAGTGAGGTGCAAGCGTCAGCTGGAGGCCGACGTGGCGAGCAGTAAGCTAACAGAGAGGAAAGCAAGAAGGCACATGAGGAGCAGTGGTCCACATCTGTACCCTTCCTGATAGGTGTGGGCGTGTCCGTCAGGCGTAGGTGGCGTGTGTCTGAGTGTCAGTCAGGTGCGCGAGGAGGGGAGGGGAGGAAAGTCGCGTCGTAGGACAGGTGGATCAAGAGGTGGAGCAACGGATGGTCGTCACGCTACAAGTCAAGAGTAAATCAAAATAAATCGTTGGAACTAAAAACTCAGAATAGAACAGTTTGTAGGTTTATTGTACAGGTCCGTCTCAAGGTGTTCCTGCACGGAGCTCCTCTTCATAGCGGTGCTTGCAGCACACACATGGCCTTATCCAATAGTGACTGACTAACACACACCTTACAGCTAATAACGTTTACGTCTCGATAACATGTCAGGCAGCAGTGTTCCCCTGGCCGCGCCCCGCACTGTCCCGTCTGCTGCAGGTCACCGTCCGGTATGGCGCGTCCCGTCAGGGTGGAGGTGAAGGTGGCGTGCAGTGGGACCGTGGGGACTGTTTGTCAGTGACGGGCACGTGGCCGCCTGCGGCTCTGTGCCGGGAGTGTCGCTAACCATACTATTGCACCTGTAGTGTCTTTGGTATGTGATATATACAGTGAAAGGTGGCGCCGCCTGCCGCCGAACTGGGGAACTAAAAGTAACTAGGAGGGTAAATGCCCAAGACACCGCGGCTGGCGACTGTGTCTTTTTGGTACACACAGTATCCACTGTGAGAGAGGGAGGGCGCTGCGCCCCTGGTGTCCGGGGAGCATGGCGCCCTCCACCACTGCCCGCTAGAGTTTTGCCCACACACAACCCGCCACCACCACAACCAGCGCCCACGCCGTCACCAGAGCAAAGGATCCCCTCACTGCCCCGGCCGCCCCGTCAGCCTCCTCCGCAGTGGAGACCTGGTAGGTGACGGTGGAGGGCAGCAGGTTCCCCTCACCGGCACACAGCTCAGAAGAGTCGATGAACAGGATGCGGTTCTCGGTGCCCTGGTAGATGGGGGACATCTGGTTCAGGTAGTTCACGTATACGTCAGAGTCCAGCAGACCTGTGGGCATATGACCAGGGGCACGTTATTTGTCTGACCTCATGCACACCGGACGCCCGCAGGCACATGTTCACACACACACACACACACACACACACACACACACACACACACACACACACACACACACACACACACACACCTGTGAGGTGATGGTTGAGCTTGTTCTCTTTGATGACAGAGTAGCCGTCGCCGCCGTTGGCCAGGAAGGAAGGCATGGCCACCTTGTACACCTCGTCGGCCTGCACGTCCATCATGCCCGGCACGGCACATTCCAGGCAGCGTGCCTGCAGGCGCACCACGCGGCTGCCCGGAGACTGGTTGATATCATACACCACCACGAACCCTGCGGCAGAAGACACGGTGTGAATACTGCCACATCCCTCGCCCTGTTTGCCTTCATTATCCGTGTGTGATTGGCGGTTGTGCTGCTGACAGGGACACAGATTCCCTCTCAGGACTAACATTCCCTCGCACGAGCCACAGACAGAGAGATAGATAGGCAGATAGATGGATTTTGACCAACACAGAGGCATGCTAAGGAATCATCTCCCATTCATGTCTCACATCAACTCTCTAATAATGTTGACATGCTGTATCCCTTCATCCGTCCCCTGCCATTCCCTCCCCTGCCGCCCTTCCCTCCTTTTCATCCTCCCCTCTCTAGCAGCGT
>NC_059291.1:12446748-12449248 GCF_017591435.1 Portunus trituberculatus
GAAATCAGAAAGGCACACTGAAACTAAGTTCTAAAATAGATAATTAGCTGAAAAGAATGCGCAGTATGACTATGAGAAGTGTGTGTGGTCAAATTTCCTTGATGAACTGCTATCTTGAGGAAATCTGGTGGATGTTAACTGGTGATGAGCAGTAAACAGTCAACTCTTTGTCCATTTCTCTAAAGGGGCGTCCACTCCTACCACGTTGAAGAGAGGGATGGGAGTGAATGGCGCTAACAAACCACACTGCATCATTAGCTAATCCTTCTTTCTCTCCTTTCATCTTGCACTCCACTAGACTCAAAGAAAACGTATGAATATGAATTTAGAAATAGCGCTTTTGCAGAACCTTGGAAAATAGACAGTGGTAGGAGAAGAGGAGGGTGTAAATCTTTAGCTCTTGTTCTGAAAGTGTGTGTGTGTGTGTGTGTGTGTGTGTGTGTGTGTGTGTGTGTGTGTGTGTGTGTGTCGGAGCTTGTAATGAGCAGGGAGGCTGATCAGAAACAGGCCTGAGGGATTGAATTGCGCCCGTTATGTGTGTTATGCAAGTCTCTCTCTCTCTCTCTCTCTCTCTCTCTCTCTCTCTCTCTCTCTCTCTCTCTCTCTCTCTCTCTCTCTCTCTCTCTCTCTCTCAAAACACTCTTTCACTTTCCCAAACACTCACCCTGGGGTATGCTGCCGTCCAGAAGTATCGGGTTCCCGCTCCAGCTCACCAGCTCGCCACGCTCGTCAAAGAGAGCTGCAATTTGCCAAGGTACTTCCCGAAGGCGTACGCTTGCACCACGGGCACTTGGCGGCCGTTGCGCTGCGTCACCACTGAGGGGTAATCGCCCATCTTCTCCTCCGTCGACGGGTCCTTGCCTGCAATACCGATATGGTTGTTTTAGTCAGGTTTATATGTGTGTTGAGTAAATCATGTAGCAGTGGTGCCAGGAGAGTGATAGTAAAGTGGCGTGAAGGGAATATAGAGAAAGAAATAGTCGAAATAAAGAGAGGTTTATAAAGCTGTAGATTGGAATGGTAAGAGTTGAAGTAGGCAAATACTACTCAGTTTTACATTGCTAGTAAAAAAGAAGAAATGGAAAATAATAAAAAGTAAATAAAGAAAAAATGAAGACACTTGAAACTCACATCCACAAATACACCACGATAAACAACAACAACAACAACAACAACAACAACAACAACAACGTAACACAAACCAACTCAAATTACTACAACGACCTTCCTGCCACCTGAGAATTAGTGGACAAGTGGAAGAGGGAGGAAGAACACTGACTCACTTTACTGCCTCAGCTTAAGTCCACCCCCCTACACTCCCCTTACCCACTCCACTTCCGCCCTTCCCTTCCCCTCACACACACACACACACACACACACACACACACACACAGGGGACAATTGACGGGGGGAGGAGGGAAGGAAGGGTGGAGGCGGTCTTCCCACGGGGTTTCAAGGTTGGGGAGCTACGTTCAGGTGTGTATTTACCTGTGCGGTGGAAGTGTCATTCGTTTGGTAATGGGAAGGAAAGGGTTGGGGAGATGGGGAATGGGACACGGGAGTTGTGGTGAGGGGAATATGTAGTTGATATTGAAACTGGAAGAATGAGTGAGTAAAGTGTTGGGATACGGTGAAGTTTGAAGTATGAGTGAGTGAGTGAGTGAGTGAGTAAAACGTTGAGATATGCTGAGATTTGAGGAGTGAGTGAGTGAGTGAGTGAAAGTAGAACGTTGAGATATGCTGAGATTAGGAGTATGAGTGAATGAGTGAGTGAGTGAGTGAGTGAGTGAATGAAAATAAAACGTTGAGATATGCTGAGATTGGGAGTATGAGTGAATGAGTGAGAGTGAGTGAGTGAGTGAGTGAGGGGTTACAGTGAGTCGTGTCTGGCAGTTTGACGTAGTGAGGGCGTATGGTACAGATTGAAGTAAGGGATTGAAATGATAGGAGTCTGGGCAAGTCAATAAGAGAGTAGACGAGTGAGTAAAAATGAGTGAGTTGAGTTGAGTGAGTGAGTGAGTGAGTGAGTGAGTAAATGAGTGAGTGAGTAAATGAGTGAGTGAGTGAGTTAGGCAAGACGAGTTTTTCCTTTGATTTTCTTTTACAATCTGTTCGCATTTTCTTATAATCTCATTCATAATATTCTTCCCTTTTACGTTCATTTTCAGACAGTATTTTACTCTCTTATACTTCCTCTTTAGATCCTCCTTCATTCTACCTTTCCTCGGTAAGTCAATACCTTTTCATATTTTTAGGTTCTTATAGTGCGTTTTTCATCTATTAAAATGGAAATTACAGTAGTAGTAGTAGTAGTAGTAGTAGTAGTAGTAGTAGTAGTAGTAGTAGTAGTAGCAGAAGGCAGCAACAGTGAATTCCTATTTCTATCTATCCGTCTCTCCACTTCAAGCTGTCCATCATAACACATCAAGCGATTAACAGTCTCCAGGGAACCATGCTCTTCCTTGGTCCTCTTCTCTCACCGCGAACAGAAAGGAGAGAT
>NC_059291.1:12456748-12484248 GCF_017591435.1 Portunus trituberculatus
GGTAATGTTGAATTTTTAGAGCAATAAGTTAGACAGAATTGAGTTAGTAATCATGATACTTAGAGATTCAGACCCCTTAATTTCCCCCCCTCCTTCTCCACTCTCTCTCCTCTCTCTCTCTCTCTCTCTCTCTCTCTCTCTCTCTCTCTCTCTCTCTCTCTCTCTCTCTCTCTCTCTCTCTCTCTCTCTCTCTCTCTCTCTCTTCTTCTTCTTCTTCTCTCCCTTTGTCTCCTTCTCTCCCTTTGCAATTATTTTCTCCCCTTCCTTTCCTTCTTTACTCATCCTCCTGCTCTCCCTTTCCTTTCTCCTCTCCTTTCACCCAATCATCTCTCCCTCTCCCCTTCTTTACCTACCCTTACCTCCACATCCCCGTTACTTCCCCCATCTCCCTTTTTCCCTCTTTATCCCCTCCTCATCCCCCATCACGTTCAAACTATCCCTCCCTTCCCCTCTTCTTCCCTCCCCGTTACACACTGTTGCCTTCCCCCACTTCATCTGTTCCTCCCTCCTCCCTCTCTCATCCCGTCTCCCCTCTTCCCCTCTTCCCTCTCACATGCTCCCAGGCCTAAAACAAAATGTAATAGGGTGTTCATGATTTCTTATAGGTTTCAAAACGTATAATCATTGAGGTGGTGGTGGTGGTAGTGGTGGTGGTGGTGGTGGCAGGAGGGATCAGAGAGAGAGAGAGAGAGAGAGAGAGAGAGAGAGAGAGAGAGAGAGAGAGAGAGAGAGAGAGAGAGAGAGAGAGAGTGTGTGTGTGTGTGTGTGTGTGTGTGTTAATCAAGTCAGGAAACACAAGTCAGCAAGCAAGCCAGCCAGTCAGTCAGTCAGTTAGTCAGCAAGCAAGCCAGTCAGTCAGTCAGTCAGTCAGCAAGCCAATCCACTCACTCACTCACTCACTCACTCACTCACTCAGTAAACACTCGAGAGAATCAGCGAACAAGAGATGAAAACACTTAATAACTCAAACCAGCTCAACACAGGAAAGAGAGCGAGGGAGGGAAGGAGACGCATCGCAGGGTACATGATGGGGAGTGGCTTGCTTGGATAGGTAGGGGCCGAGAGGAACAGGTATGGAAGCTAGGGAGAGCGAGACGATGGTGAGTGAAAGTGAGTGAACCAAATGAGGGAGTGATGGGAGAAATGACACTGAGCTAAGGATTATGGAAAGTACCAGTTGCATGTGGTGTCTTTTTCTCCTTGCGTGCGTGCATGTGTGTGTGTGTGTGTGTGTGTGTGTGTGTGTGTGTGTGTGTGTGTGTCTTGTTTTGTTCAATGCAGATAAAATGGATGAAGGTTTAAGTCCAGAAGTTGAAAAGCATAATTTAGGTCTTGTTCTTCGTCTTAATTTTGAACAGCTGCTGGAGAGATCGTCGTCTTGATTGTTGCTGTTGCTATTGTTTGTGGTGGTGATGGTGGTGGTGTGGTAGTAGTGGTGTTGATATTGGTAGTGTTCTCGTTATTGTTGTTTGTGGTGGTGGTGGTGATGGTGGTGGTGGTGGTAGCAGTGATGTTGATAGTGGTAGTGTTGTTGTTGTTGTTTTTGTGGTGTGGTGGTGGTGGTGATGGTGGTGGTGTGGTAGCAGTGATGTTAATAGTGGTAGTGTTGTTGTTGTTGTTTTTGTGGTGTGGTGGTGGTGGTGGTGGTGATGGAGTGGTAGCAGTGATGTTGATAGTGGTAGTGTTGTTGTTGTTGTTGTTTTTGAAGAGGTGGTGGTGGTGGGGAGGCTGGTGGTGGTGTCACAGGTTGTATTAATATAAACACTAATAGTCTTAAAGAAGTGGAAACATTATCAGTAGCAGTAGTAGCAACAATACCAACAATTTCCCTAAAAGAAATACACCCATCACAACACTTACAACCCAAAAGACTACAACACACGTACCCAGCACCACCACATTGCCTAACATATCCTAACCACCCCTGAACACCGCATAACACGTGAACACCGCCACTTAACACCCATTCAGACATCGCGCAGCCCTTTCTCCGTTCCCTGGCGTCACCCTCCACTGCGCAACACAGCCTCGGAGCGTTTGCCCAGTAGCCTTGGAGAGTGTTACTGGATTCGAAGCGTCACGCCCCTCGCAGAATGAAGTTGGTGGGTAGTTTTATAGCGGCGAGCGAAGGCAGGAGGTACGAGGGTGGCTTCAGGGTTAGTTACGTCACCACTGCTCTGTTTGTCATTACTGTAATCGCCTCCTGTACCATGATGAGTGTTACCAAGCCAGTGTGATACGGTGGACTCAGCTGATTGTTACACGCGCACACACACGCACACATACATGTATAGACACATACAGCTCTCTCTCTCTCTCTCTCTCTCATAGGGTTTTTTTTTTTCCGTTTCCTCTTCTCATAAGCCTATATTTCCATGCATTTGCTAAGCTTCCATACTCCTTACAGCCATATGTCTAATCCTATCACACACTCAAACACGCACACACACACACACACACGCACACACACACACACACACACACACACACACACACACACACACGGTAGTTCAGTGGTTAGAGCGCTGGCTTCACAAGCCAGAGGACCGGGGTTCGATTCCCCGGCCGGGTGGAGATATTTGGGTGTGTCTCCTTTCACGTGTAGCCCCTGTTCACCTAGCAGTGAGTAGGTACGGGATGTAAATCGAGGAGTTGTGACCTTGATGTCCCGGTGTGTGGTGTGTGCCTGGTCTCAGGCCTATCCGAAGATCGGAAATAATGAGCTCTGAGCTCGTTCCATAGGGTAACGTCTGGCTGTCTCGTCAGAGACTGCAGCAGATCAAACAGTGAAACACACACACACACACACACACACACACACATACACACACACACACACACACAGTAACTTTTTATTTGTCTATTTATCTTCAGCATTTACTTATTTATTTACCTTCCTACTTATAATAGTATCTATGTATCTAGTAATTCATGTATTGTGTATGAACAGTACATATTAATTTTTACCTGTTTTTTTCACAAATCTACGTATATATACACTTATTTACCGATCAATCTATTTATTTATTTACCTTTTTATTCATTTATCATCTTTTTTTTTTTTTGTGCATGCCGGTGTCTTTAACTGCCGGAGACCTTGAGGGCGCGGCAGGTGAAGATCCCTCAGCGCTAGTCTCAGCTTAGCCCGGGCCTCAGACTAATGCTGGAACATCCGGGTGCTCTGTTTTACCTTCCCCACACTCGAGACGCAGAAAGCTATACAACCTTTTATAGAGCGATCAGCCAAGAGAGGCCCACGCAGCTGGGTAGTATAGGAAGGCTGTGCACTGATTGGTTGTTGGTTTAGACTAGGGAAACTTGTGTGTGTGTGTGTGTGTGTGTGTGTGTGTGTGTGTGTGTGTGTGTGTGTGTGTGTGTGTGTGTGTGTGTGTGTGTGTGTGTGTGTGTTTGTGTGTGGGTGTGTGTGTTTGGATGGGTGTTTATGTGTGCAAGTTTGGGTTTGTGTAGCCTTATTCCATTTGTTGTGATTTCTTTTTTCACTTTTTTATTGTATTTTTTTCTTTTCTTTAAGTTCGTATATGTATTTAGTCGTGATGTTATTATTTTTCTTATTGTTTCAGATTCATGAACGTATTAACTTTTTTTCTTTTATTTATTTATTTATTGTCCTTTTGAGCGGTTTAAACATATTAACTCATTTCTGTTAACATTTTCTAATTCTTCAAGTTCATATACGTATCAATTCCTTCCATTAACAATTATTTATATTCTTTCAAGTAAATAAACATATTAAATCTTTCCATTATCATTATTATCTTGTTTTACGAGAATCCTTTTGTTTGCCTCGACAATCTCCTTCCACAAGTAAGAAAGACTAACCAGAAAGAAGCAATCTCTATTAATCATCCACCAGAGACTCGAAGCACGATTAATACATTGTCACCTACTGCCCTCAAAGTAAGTCCCGGCCAGTCATCATTATCGCTGGACTCACCACACAACCCTCCTCTCAATAAGCTCTTCTAATTATGACCTAAGAAGCTTATATTTCATGCGCTTTGCCTACTCAGAGAGAGAGAGAGAGAGAGAGAGAGAGAGAGAGAGAGAGAGAGAGAGAGAGAGAGAGAGAGAGAGAGATACATTAGACAGAATAAGGTGGGAAGAGACAGATAAGTAAAATAGAGATAAAAGCAAAAAGAGGATAGCCTAAAAAACCTTACGAAATTAACAAAAGAAGAAAGAGATACACACACAAAATAAGATGAAAACAAGAAAGAGATAACAACACCTCTCAAAATAAAAGAAACAAAAAATAGATAACCCCTTGAGCACCATGACGTGTTTCCATTTTCATTCTGCTTAGTGTTTGCTGATTTGATACAGCTCACAGACTTCTGGAGGAGATTAAGATAGTGAAGACTGTGGCCATTAACCTTCTGTACTCTATGGACCCTTCCTAATGTCAATAAAGTGGTCTAATCGTACACAAATCTCAAGGTAAAAATGTGTCCCAGTATTGAAGGGGGTTAACCTCAGTACTCGAGCAAGAGATGATTAAGCAGAAAGAAGGCGAGGCACAGATAAGCGAGGAGGTCTTTGCCAGATCGGTGAGGAAACTGAAACAATGACCCCCGTGTAGCGCAGCGCCCTGGTTTATTATGCAACGTGCAAGTTCACTTACTCTCACAACTCACTCGAGGTCAGAGGACAGAGTGACTTACATGAGGGGGCAGCGGAAGGTGGGGAAGGAGGTGAAGTGGAGGGGGATGAAACTGCCGGGGGTCGAGGGCAAACAGAGAGGCAGGTGAGGAAAGAGAACAGGTAAAGCCGGACAGGTATCGCCGGTATAGGTTAAGATCAGAGGTAAATAGATCAGTGACCCAGCCAGTGGTTTGTAAAAGGTTAAGGTATTGAAGGGGGCGGGGTGCGGGGTGCGGACTTAACCTTACTCTGTTCGGCTGACGACTGATGCCGAGTGGTGAGGTTTGGTTTGGTTAGATCTGGTTCGGTTTGGCTTTGTTTGGTTAAATTTGACTATGGTTTGGTTTGGTTTGGTTAGATTTGGTTCGGTTCGGTTTGGGTTTGTTTGGTTTGGTTAAATTTGGTTTTGTTTGGTTTAGTTAGGGTAGGATACGTCTGGTTTTGTTTAATTGGCCTGGGGTTAGATAAAGTTAAGTTTGGTTATGTTAGGTTACAGTAAGTTACTTCAGGTTAGGTTAGGTTAGGTTTGATTTTAGGTTACATCAGGTTAGGTTACGTTACGTTAGGTTCGGTCAGGTTAGGTGATAAGTCAGGTTCAAATAAGTTGCATTTAAGGAGTAACGGACCAGTTTACGCCTTTACAGCGCCTGCAGTTTTATATGTGTTCAGTAAGATACAAGTTGACATCACCACCATTCAAGTCAAGTAAGGTCAGCTTAGTCTTGAGTTTGGCTACATTGAAAGAATAATGAAGTCTTGTATACCCTTTTTTGTGTCTGATGTTCTATTTTCCTCCAGTAAGGCAACATAACATCATTAGCAGTCAAAATTAGATAACTTTAGATCAAGTTAGGTTAGGTTGGGCTGGGCTGGCTGGGTTAGGTTGGGTTAGGTTGGGACTGGTTTTGGTTGGGTTGAACTGGGTTAGATTAGGTTAGGCCAAGCTAGGTTAGGTTAGGTTAATTTGGGATACAGATCTATGATTACAATATAAGAATAATAGTATCATGTATATCTTTCAAATGCCTGCAGTTTTATTTATCCAGCAAGACAGCACGTGGCATGACACCATTAGCATTCAGAGTTACTGGGAGAATGTAAGGGAAGTGATTACCGAGGCGGGTCACGGAGAGAACAACAAATTAATGGTGAAGGTGATAAGGGATGGTAGGAGGACAGGCCATTAATACGTATGAGACTAACTGATGAATAAAGGGTACAATAGAATACAGATTGACCGGGAGGACGTGACCGGCTCTGGTGTGGTGATGTAACGAGTAACCTAAGGAGTGGCAGGGGGGGGCAGGGACAGGTAGTAGGGTAAGGAGGCGTAAAGGTGCAGGTGTGAATGACCAGGTAGGGTGACACACGACGAAAATAAACACTCGTATGTGAATGAGAAGGGAAGCCTAACAACAAGGGAAGTAAACACACACACACACACACACACACACACACACACACACACACACACACACACACACACACACACACACACACACACACACACACACACACACACACACACACACTTGGCTTACTAACTAAAGTGCATACTTCTCTCTTCCTCTCCCTCTCGCGGTACAAGACTTTCTCCTTACTCTCATTCTTGCTGTTCAACTTACTAGACCATGACACCACCACCACCACCACCACCACCACTCGCTCGTCCCCGGAAGTTGATTTGTTCTAATCTTGGTTAACTTTTTTTTCCAGAAATAGCAAAGTAGTGAAAAATTTTGGGCCACTTTGGTGCCCTTGCCATATATCCTCCATGAATTAAAAAAAAAAGAAGAATTAATCTACGTTTGTTTGCACTTTTTATTCGGCAGCAACAAAATAGCCAAGGTTGTTGTTTTTTTTTTTGCGTGTCTTTGGTCGATCTTCTTTACGCTAAAAACTAAACTGGCTATTCTTTTTTTTTTTTTCTCTGAAATTCTTTGTTTATTCCGTTATTGACTTATTTTTCGGAAGCGACAAAATAGTGAAAATTTGTCTTTTTTCGTACATGTCTTCTGCTATTCGCTTATTTATCCATTTAAATATTTATTCATCAATCAGAAAGAAACAAGAAAAAAACCTTAGTCCTTTTTCTGCACGCACCAAAACAACTAAAAACAACCCAACACTCACCATGGTCTCAGTGGTGAGGTAGCCCACGATGCCGACCTTCCTGCCGCCCACGCTGATCACGGTGGAGCGCTGGTACAGGCCCTGGATGGAAGGCTCCAGCGTGTCATCCAGGTTGGAGGCCAGCACGGGGAAGGGCACTTCTTTCAGGAAAGGCACAACGCCAGGCAAGCCGTCATCGAACTCGTGGTTGCCCAAAGACTGGAAGGACAAGAGAGGGTCGCAGGTCAGGACTGGTTCGGATTGGGTAGGAGTGAGTGAGTAATTGTTGGTGTGATAGTCTGGTTATCTTGGAGAGTCGTGGTTGATTATGTGAGGCGTTATATGGTATAATGGATGTTTTTTTCTTTCCTTTCCTTCATCTTCCATCCTCCTCCTCCTCCTCCTCCTCCTCCTCCTCCTCCTCCTCCTCCTCCTCCTCCATCTTTTTCTCTTCTTCTCAAGATCTGTTTGTTTTATGACTAGTACCTGTAATTCCTTAATTTTCCTGTTTTTATCTGCCTTCTTTCTCCTCCTCATCCACATCATCATCATCATCATCATCATCATCATCATCATCATCATCATCCACCATTCACTCTATCTCTTCATCCCCTCTCCTCTCATCCCACCCCTTTCCAACAACCCCTTCCTTCCCTCCTTCCTTCCTTCACGCTGTCATTCTGCCTAACCACTCCCTCTTCTGCCCCTCCTTACCCTTACCCGTTTCTCTCCCCTTCCATCCCCGTCAACTCTCTCCCTCTCTCTTCCCTCACTTCCCTCTCATCCTCAAGCCTCAAGATCCATTAATCACCACACAGACAATAAAAGCAAAACGTAAAAGCAAGAAAGAAAATCCTCTAATGGGAAAAAAATAGTAGAATATTAGAACAGTATCATCATATTTGATAAGAGTTAATTCTCATGTTTATTATTTTGCCTCCTCCTCCTCCTCCTCCTCCTCCTCCTCCTCCTCCTCCTCCTCCTCCTCCTCTGCCAGACAGCACAATCAGGTTTTTAGAGGATTATGGAGGAGGTTGGGGGAGTTAGGGAGAGGAGGGAAGGGTGTTGTCTGGGTGGTGGTGTATTGTGTGTGTGTGTGTGTGTGAGAGAGAGAGAGAGAGAGAGAGAGAGAGAGAGAGAGAGAGAGAGAGAGAGAGAGAGAGAGAGAGAGAAGGGAAGAATGAGAGCACTGATAGTATATTTCTGACAAAATGTGGTGATAGTGGTGATATTTGAGACTCTTGAGACTCAGAGAGAGAGAGAGAGAGAGAGAGAGAGAGAGAGAGAGAGAGAGAGAGGTGGGACAAATCTTGATTTTTCCTCCTCCTCCTCCTCCTCCTCCTCCTGGACGTAGTAGTAGTAGTAGTAGCAGTAATAGTAGTAGTAGTACTACTACTACTACTACTACTACTACTACTACTACTACTACTACTACTACTACTACTACTACTACTACTAATAGTAATAGTAATAATAATAATAATAACAACAACAACAACAACAACAACAGTATCCATCCACACTTAATACACTTCATTATGTAAAGGTGTGACCGAGTTTTCGACATCCATGCACACTCACTCCCTTTTCCCCCAGCACCGTCCCTCCACCAAGCAACCACCCCCTACCAATCACCTCTCCCATACCTGACCCCTCCTGCCCTCTAACCCCAGTGCAACCTCTTCCCTCCCCATCCCCTGCCGCGCCCTGTAAAAGGAAGGTGAAACAGTGATACTCTGGGTGTGGCCAAGGAACGGAAAGGAAAGAATAAGAGAATGATTAAAAGAAAAGTTGTAAAAAATATGTAGCCCGTGTACTTTACTGAATACAGGCGAGTGTAAAGTGTAGTGACAGGTATTGTTATCGTAAATTGTTGTGTTTGTGATTGCGTGGCGTGTTTTTATTCTTGTCGGTAAAGGAAGAGCGGTAAATATGCAGTCCACACAATATTAGTGGTTATATGTTATTTGTTACATTATATTATCCAGGAATAGAGTGCATGGTCCGGGAGACTGATTCTTTCCACCAGTGACTGACAAGGGAAAGAGTACCAGTGATGTGTGCATGAGTGAGTGTGTGGTGCCTTGTCTAACACATAAAACAGAGACGCATTACCTATTATTCTTTTTACCCACTTATCTTTTTACATATTCTCAAAGATACAATAAATGAAAGGGAAATATACTCACACCGTCCAGTATTTACCCACTTGTTCATTTATTTCATCTATCTTCTATTTTTAAAGCACGACAAGGGAAGGCAGCAAACACACAGGTCATACAGTCAGTCAGGTTGAGAGAAAAAAGGCTATTTCTATGTCCTGCCTAGTCTACTGTGTTCCCAGCGAGTCGTGAGGAACATGAGATAATACTAAAGGAACTGCATTAGGCGAGTGGGACGGGCCGAGGGCGTATACCGGGAATCCCCTGCCTCGTTTTCTTGTTAGTATTCTTAGTGAGATGAGAGGTGACGCGCTGGCCTGGGTACTTATTCAAGGGGAGAGTCTTTGGGTGTTTGTTTGCATGGTTAGATGGTGAGTGTGTGTCTGAGGTGGTGGTGGTAGAAGTAGTAGTAGTAGTAGTAGTAGTAACAGCATCCCAATAGTACGCTAGATGGCTTATGAATTCAACCAAACGCTTCATACGGCGATAAGGGGAAGGTTGCACTAAACCATAGCTACATTCTAGGTCAGACAGGACTTAAGCTTCATGTCATGCACTCGAGATCATTTCACGATCCTTATTCTCAATCCTTTAGGTACTTTACCCTAACGACTCTTAAAAGGCTGCACTATACTGGGACTCTCAAGGGTGTATGTCTGATTCTGGTGATATTTGAGCAAGGATTCTACATCGCCAGTATGAAAGGCAACCACGAGAACAACTAAACACCTCTGCGGCCACTGAAAATAGTCTTGGTTAGTGAACAAAACGTTTAAGAAGAAGGAAGTTTCAAGACACTTATCGTCCAAATTTAGATCATTCTTTCCTCTTTTCTTTAGGGAACGGTATCTCATTGAGCCTTTTTTTTCTTCCCGTGTATGTTGCCCTAGGCCGGTGCTCTGCTACATAAAAAGAGAAAGTGTGTCTTGTCTATTCAGCTTAACGTGTCTTGTTATCTAATAGGAGTAGTGTAATTGTCGCTCCACACATTTCTTCTTCACTCATACGTATTATTACATGAATTATTACTCGGTATATTGAATTGGTAGCTGTAATGTTAGTGATAATTCAACATCTCTCTACTAAGTGTGTTGGGAAGAGTAGCAGTGTGTGTGTGTGTGTGTGTGTGTGTGTGTGTGTGTGTGTGTGTGTGTGTGTGTGTGAGTGGATGTGAGTGGGTGTGAGTGGGTGGAGGCGAGTGTTGCGTTGTGTTTGCTGTCATTGCATTACTGGAGGGAAAATTAGAGTAAGGTTTTGTCGTGACTGCAATTCTGAAAACCTTGATATAATGTGAACTTTTTTTTTTTTCTTCACTTAATTTCACAGTAACACATTTCCCATTTTCTTGTTTCCTCTTGTGTTTCCTCGTGTGTTTCCTCGTGTGTTTCTTTACCGTTTCCGTTATTGATAATTCCAGCCTGAGGAATTTTTTCGCCTTTTATGAATATGTTGAAAAAGCGCACATTGAACATTGCACCATTTACGTGATTCTAGCCAAGTTTTCTTCTTTTTTTTTTTTTTTTTTTTAGATTATACTTATATTGCATTAACCCCTTCAGTACTGGGACGCATTTTTACCTTGAGTTTTGTGTGTGATTAGACGATTTTATTTACATTATGAAGGATCTATGGAGATCAGAAGATTAATGGTTCAGAGTCTTCACTATTTTAATCCTCCAAATGTGTGTCTGAAGCTGTATAAAATCGCTAAATAGTAAGCAGAATAAGTATGAAGACGCGTCAAGGTACTGGAAGGGGTTAGTTGAAATCGTCAGTCAAAAAAAAAAATCAAACATGGCGAAGCGATATTATATTTATTACAACACACGTGAACACAAAGGAAGACCAGACAGTAACACTCATTGCTATTACTTGCGAGACAGTCATGAGCCACACAGAGGAACACAAGGGAAGGACAACCACCACCACAGACATTATTAGTTCTTACCAGGCTGAGGTAAGGAAGAGACGCAGGATAGTACAGCTGAAGGCATCACCCCACCACTTCACATCTCTTTGTTGTGAAGAGTGAACATTACAGGAGAGAGAGAGAGAGAGAGAGAGAGAGAGAGAGAGAGAGAGAGAGAGAAATAGTATGTTAATGCTCGCTTTGCTTATTTTAAAGATTAAACATCCTTGATCTAAATTTTACCCACGGTTATTAATTTCTTTTATACTGTTTGTTGAGTAATGTGTGTGTGTGTGGGGGGGGGACCTCAATGAAGGTACATATGGAGCAATATTGGCAAAGAAGTTGTAACACACACACACACGCACACGCACACGCACACGCACACGCACACGCACACACGCGCATACACACAAAAAAAAATGCAAGTCACACCTTCATCCTAAAAAAAAAAAAAAAACTAAAGCAGGAATAAAATAAAAGGAAAACTAAAGATTGAAGAGAAATGTTGAAAAGGAGAAGATGGCGACAAATTGAATAAGAGAAAGAGAAGGACCTTAAATATGTCACTTGTCATTCATTATCATAGGCCGTGGCGTCTGTCTGTCTGTCTGTCTATCTGAATGTCCGTCCGTCTGTCTGTCTGTCTGTCTTAAGTGTTGTATTTGTATGTGCCTATCTATCTGTCTACGTATCTGTTTCTTTGTCCGCCTATCTGTCTGTGGTATTAGTGTGAGTCTGTCTGTCTGTTTGTCTGTCTGAGTATCTGTCTGTCTGTCTGTAGTGTTGTGTTAAGAGTACGTCTGTCTATTTTTTTAACCTTTCTATCTGCTTATCTGTTTATTTGTCCTCCTATCTGTCTGCGGTATTATTGTTAGTCTGTCTGTCTGTTTGTCTGTCTGTCTGTGTGTCTGTCTGTCTGATGCTCTGTCTAGGTTCGCGCAATCAAACCCCCCCCTCCCCACAATACCTTCAGTTTTGTTGGCCCAGATACCCATGAAAGGAGGGCACACCGGTCACCTCTGCCCCTCGTCCTCCTCCTCCTCCTTCTCCTCCTTCTTCTCCTTCTCTTCTCTTCTCCTCCTCTTTATTATACCGATCATCTTATTATTCTGATATTCTCTTTATACTCTTTCTTTTTCTTTCTTTTCTCCTCCTCCTCTTCTTCTTCTCCTCCTCCTCCTCCTCCTCCTCCTCCTCCTCCTCCTCCTCCTCCTCCTCCTCCTCCTCCTCCTCCTCCACATGTGAACATTAATACCTGTTATTAAAAAGAAAAAATTAACATTTTTCTTCATTTACGTATGAGTCTCTCTCTCTCTCTCTCTCTCTCTCTCTCTCTCTCTCTCTCTCTCTCTCTCTCTCTCTCTCTCTCTCTCTCCTACATTTTCCTCTCGTGTTTGGTATTTCACCTATTTATCATCTACCATAATTCTTGTACGTCTTTTTTACAACCTCGTCAGGGCCAACACGCCTGCTGCTGTTGACTTCTCCTCCCACAAACGCATTATATTATGTATTAAATTACTAATATTAACTGTGCTTTCCCGTTCCTCTCTGACATTCAAGTTTAACCTCTACCCAGCACTTTACTTTCCCTCCTCCTCCTCCTTCCTCCTCTTCTCAATAGGGGGCACTGGGTAACTAGGTCGGGGTGCCTCAGGGTAGGAGAGGACCAGACCGGTTTTGCACAGCCACTGCAGATAGGGGAAGAAGTAGGGGAGGGAGAGAGACGTGGGGGAAGGAGAAGGAGTGCAGGTTTTGATAGGGATGGGGAGACGTAGGCACACACACACACACACACACACACACACACACACACACACACACACACACTCTCTCTCTCTCTCTCTCTCTCTCTCTCTCTCTCTCTCTCTCTGCGTTCTGAAGTGCGTTGGCGGAGGAAACAAGAAAGAGAGAAGGAAGTAAGGAAAAAAAGAAAAGGGAAGGAAGAGAAGGAAGGAGGAAGAGAGAAGTTGAATGAACGTCCTTAGAATCACGTTGTTGTGTCCTGTGAGTACGTGAGGAGGAGGAGGAGGAGGAGGAGGAAGAAGAAGAAGAAGAAGAAGAAGAAGAAGAAGAAGAAGAAGAAGAAGAAGAAGAAGAAGAAGAAGAAGAAGAAGAAGAAGAAGAAGAAGAAGAAGAAGAAGACAACGATCCAAGCATTACATTCACTTATAATTTTCACTACTACTACTACTACTACTACTACTACTACTACTACTACTACTACTACTGCTGCTGCTGCTGCTGCTGCTCTTACTGCTACTACTACTTTTACTACTACCACCACCACTACTCCTACTACCACCACCACCACCACCACCACCACCACCACCACCACCACCACCACCACCACCACCACTACTCCTTCTACTATACTACTACTACTACTACTACTACTACTACTACTACTACTACTACTACTACTACTACCACCACTCGTTGATTTGAGTGGCTTAGCGAGTAAACAGGAGCCTCGTTTGTTTATTATGTCTTTCCTCTCCCCTAAAATCTCTTGACGGCGGCGCTGACGGTGGTGGTGGTGGTGGTGGTGGAGGTGGAGAATGTTCGTAGTGCAGGAGATTGTGTGGTGATGAAAAGGAAGTGGAGGAGGAGGAGGAGGAGGAGGAGGAGGAGGAGGAGGAGATACGTAGTGTACACGGACAATAAAGTGACAGGAAAAGGAATAAGAAATTTTAGGTAAGAAAGAAAGGGGTGAAAACGAAAAGAAAAACGAAGGATGAGAGAGAGAGAGAGAGAGAGAGAGAGAGAGAGAGAGAGAGAGAGAGAGAGTGTGTGTGTGTGTGTGTGTCTATGTGTATGTGAATAAGGAAAACAGTCGTGGTTGAGAATAAACAATTACGTAAATTACCAAGAAGAAGAAATTAAGAAAAAAAAAGAAGAAGAGGAGGCGGAGGAGGAGGTGGAGGAGGAGGAAGAGGAAGAGGAACGTACACAAACATCTTAGCACGAGAAGAAAAACAAAACAACAAAGCGATCAAAACAAAGCAAGTTACGAAAACATGACTGATAACCAACAATAACACACACACACACACACACACACACACACACACACACACACACACACACACACACACACACACACACAGTCAGGAAATCGTAGCCAAACCCAAACAAACCCTCTCAAACACTCCTCCTCTCTCTCTCTCTCCCTTCTACAGTAGTACATGGCCTTATTACTGGCATTAAATCGATCTTAGTCATTCATTCATTCTCCCCCACACTTCCTCCTCTCCCTCCCTCCCCACCAGTACCACCATCACCAGTATGTATGTATGTAACCCTGAACCCACCACCACCACTACCACCACCACCACCGCTATGGCCTCGTCCTTTTAACTCCTGCTCCTTGGTATTATTATCTTTACTATTATTACTACTACCACGTTAAGCATCCAGATCTTTGCACTATCCGTGTTATCTATCAGCCGTGAACTCAAACTTTCTCCCAGTGAAAAAGAACAAAAAGGGTGCAAGAAACGTACCCAGAAGAGCAAAAAAGTGGATAAAATGCTGGCAATCTTGAGAGTCATTGCACCTTGTTGGCCAGTGCAAGTGTGGGGCATTGGCACTAATTGCTACCCTGAATCACGCCACAGGTATGGAATTTTTTAGGTTGGGAGGATCGAGAGACGAGGTGAAGGCGGGGGTGTGACTGGGCTGTGTGTAATGCGCTGATTCCCGTCATGCAGAGTTGTAGTAAAAGAAGTCACGTAGTTCAGTGTCTATGATGTCTGTAAGTCGAAGGGAAAATGGACAAGCTGACTAATTAATGAGTTGCTTTGAAGAGAAGAACCGAGGGAAGTTGAAATATTGAAGTCGTGTCGCTTAATTCAATGGCTTTAATATATATAGATTAAATAGAAGTGAATATATGAACTAATGAATTGCCTTATATCATGAAAAGAAGAACCGAAGAGAACTGGAGGACGTGGCTTAGGAAAACAATGTAGTGTCATGCTAAGAAATGATACCACAACGTCCAATGAATCTCGTGTAATAATCGCATAGAAATTAATACATGGACTTCTGCTTTATATTAATTCAGAGAACAGCAAAGTCCGAGAATTGGACGTAGGAGTGTCTTTGTGAAACAATGCACAGTCGCCACAAGAAGGGCTACCACAACGTCCAGTGAATATCATGTCTATTAAACCGAATGGAAATTAAGACACATGAAGAAGGCTCCTCCCTGTGTATCTTGACTTTATTCACTCGTGACGGTGTATAACCCGAATGAAATGAAGAGTTTTTGTTTATGTGTGTCATCTTATTTCATTCTTATACTGAAAAAAGACGAAGTAGAGAAAAGAGAGAGGAAAAAAACGGTTAATTTCACACTATATCCTCAAAACGCCACGAGTAGATAACACAAAACTTTTTTTTCTTTTTTAATTGTCTCATCTTTCTTTTATCATCATGCTTGTGTCTTCAGCATTCAGCAGGCAAACAACGAGGCGTGGCAGCATAACATGAGAGTTGGAGCGCAAGGCTGAGATTCTTTCCTGCCGCATGTTACATTGAGCATTGTTGTTGTGGATGCATTACTAAGAGAAGGAGGACATGCGCAGGACAACTGAACTATATTTTTAAATGCATCTACGACACACTTCCACTACTTTCAGAAGGCTCTAACCTACACGAGATTTTAAGTGCGTTTTTACAGTTTTAATGACAGATTAACAAAACACTCTTGAAAACCCAGCTAATCATATCTCTGGCCTTCGAAAATAGTGTTTCTGAATACAAAGCGTAGTGTGCACATGAGGCTGTGATTCTTTCCACACCACGCACACCACACTTAGTATTGTTGGTATGGAAGGAGGCCATGTGTGGTGTATAAAATGCAGGCTGTCGTCTATCAGGCTACACCATTAACACGAGTCTTCTTATCGAACAAAGTGCGCCTCGGGAGTTGTATTATCAGGCGCTTCGGTGTCTCATTTACATTGTTCTTAGGTTTGTATTTTATCTTTAATGTTTAAACTTCATTATTTTTTTCGTCTCTCTCTCTCTCTCTCTCTCTCTCTCTCTCTCTCTCTCTCTCTCTCTCTCTCTCTCTCTCTCTCTCTCTCTCTCTCTCTCTCTCTCTCTCTCTCTCTCTCTCTCTCTATTGATCTAAATATTCATCAGTATTTCTATCTTTCTATCTATCTATCTCTATCGGGACACGAGCTCTCCGTCATTTGCTCACAACTCACTTCACCGAGGCCATCAAACTGCACACTTGTGGCGCATTACTCAAGATATGTTCGTTAATAAGTGCAATTATCGTTCTATCTTCACCTCAGAAACCATCTTCTTGTCGTAACCAAGACTAATTGAACTGGTTCGTTTGATGATACCTATTTGCACGGTATTTTCTTCTGTTCTATATACAACGTCTTTGCATATATGTACTCATGGTGGGGAAGGTATTGTGGATTTTAAAGTGATAACCTCTGTTTTTGCTTCTAGCTTTTTAACTACTGAGTAAAAAAAGATTAAAGGAATTTTTTTCTAACATAATTTATAGCACATGATTGCAATGGTTTGTGTGTGGAGTGTGGATATTTAACCCTCACATCTCTCTCTCTCTCTCTCTCTCTCTCTCTCTCTCTCTCTCTCTCTCTCTCTCTCTCTCTCTCTCTCTCTCTCTCTCTCTCTCTCTCTGCAGCGATCACTGTTATATATCTATGGTGTTGTTAAATGGTTATGTGATGGTACTGTACATTCTTACCTCATCTTTTTCATTCGAGAGACAGAAATTAGTGACAGTTAAGTAATAGCAAGAATATTTGATATTTTCATCATTCAGTCTTTAAATTAGGTACAGGACTCAATAATAGTGGAAAAGGAACATCATAGTCATAGTTCACCCACAGGAGAATCGGTTATCGGTAAAATAATAGAAAGTGAAAAAAGCAGACCATATATACTGTAGGTCATTCTCTATAGGCATCGAGTAGCGGCTTGGTAATGGTGAAAAATGTATCGCCACGTCCGTACACAGTCCATTCTTCAAGGGCAAGGATATTAACCCAGAGAAAACCTAACCAAACAAATCGGTGAGCTCTCTCGTCCATTAGATTTCAAAATATCAGTTATCTGCCAGGAAAAAAATGCATATGAACACATTCCTACACAGTTCATTCTTCGAAGGCATAAAGTGTTAACCCAAAAGAAAACAAAAAATATCGAGAAAATCTTTCATTAATTACTGGTTGAGCAAAATAAAAAAGCAACACAGTTCATCTTCATAAACATTAAGAGGAAAGAAAACATAGAAAATAGATACACTGCCACATCCATTAAATCTTGAAAATACCAATTATCAGCTGAGCAATAGCAATCATAAGACAACCCTACACACTTCATCCTTTACAACAACTTCACATCGGCGGGCAAACCACAGCGCTAAGACAAACACAGATAGCAAAGCGGTCAACACTCCTACACGCAACTACACGAAGGAAGGGCCGCCGTGGCTGTCCACCGTGCCGTGCCGCCCGTCACGTAGCGCCTGTCACGCATTCAACAGCAAGGGCGGCATGTTAGTAAACCAAGAGAGACGGAGCGCTAAAATGTTTGACCCGTCAGCTTAAGATTTCAACACCAGCTCAGTTCTTACCACCATTCTTGACTCACTCCCTCCCCGCAGAACAACAACTACAGCTAATAATATATGATAGCAATAAAAACAAGGATGATATGCTGGCGGGTTAATGGTGTTAGCTGATAAGAAGACTAGATAAGATACATTATTTTCTACTTCTGGTTGTCCTCAGTCATAATATTGTAATGGAAAGAAGAAGGTAGAGTGAGGAGGAGGAAAAGTGAAGAAATGTATGGCCAGTGAAAGAAAGAGCGTGCAGGAAAGAAGGGGAAGCGAAGTATAAGAAAAGGAAGATGGGAAGGAATGGATGTGATAGAAAATGGAAGTTGAAGTGAAAGAATGGAAATAAAAGCAAAGATACGAATAGAATCTCGATGAAGAAGGAAGTAAAGGAGGAACGAAAGGACAAGAGGAGAGGCAGTCAAGATTTTGAGAAGGGAACAAAGGACAGGTTGAAAAAAGTAATGAATAGAAGGAAAGGAGGATGAAAGAGGAAAAGAGAGGAGCCAGTATTCGTCAGTTACCATAGAAAATGTCTCTTAATCTTGACCTACTTGGAAATTGGAGTCATTTAGTGTCTCGCTCGCTCCAACCTTCCTTTCCCCTCTCTCTCTCTCTCTCTCTCTCTCTCTCTCTCTCTCTCTCTCTCTCTCTCTCTCTCTCTCTCTCTCTCTCTCTCTCTCTCTCTTCCAGCTGCTCAAACCTCTGTCTTCATAATTTGCCTTCATGTAAATAAAGATTCTCTCTCTCTCTCTCTCTCTCTCTCTCTCTCTCTCTCTCTCTCTCTCTCTCTCTCTCTCTCTCTCTCTCTCTCTCTCTCTCTCTCTCTCTCTCTCTCTCTCTCTCTCTCTCTCTCTCTCTCTCTCTCTCTCAAAATATTTCGTGGTATCTAGTGTTTTCTTTATATTTTTTTTTTTTTCTCCACCCACGTGTCTTATAAACGTGTGTGTGTGTGTGTGTGTGTGTGTGTGTGTGTGTGTGTGTGTGTGTGTGTGTGTGTGTGTGTGTGTGTGTGGCATGTTTTTTTTTTTTTTTTTGTCGAGATCAATGTTTTGTTATCCTAAACTGAATCCTTCCTTGTTATATTCCTCCTCCTCTTCTTCTTCTTCTTCTTCTTCTTCTTCCCCCTCCTCCTTTGTATTCCTTTGCATTCCTGCTCTTCCTCCTCCTCCTCCTCCTCCTCCTCCTCCTCCTCCTCCTTCTCCTATCTCCTTGTTTCTTTATTTTTCATGAGGGAGAGGAGAAGAAGGGAGCCTGTTTGGTTAATTCAATAAGGCCAGAGAGAGAGAGAGAGAGAGAGAGAGAGAGAGAGAGAGAGAGAGAGAGAGGATGAAATGGCAAAGAATTGATTACTTTACCTGTACAGAGTGAACCAAAAAAAGTGATATCGTGAAACACTTTTAATAAGACAACCCCCACTTTTGACATAACCTCCCCTCCCTCTCTCCCCTTCCCTCCCGTCCCTCTCTCTCCCCTCCCCCATAAACCCTTCTCCCCTTCCCTCTCCTCTCTCTTTCCCCTCACACTAAATCCTACTTCCCTTCCCTCCCCTCCCTCTCTCCCCTGCCCCACTAAATCTTTATCCCCTTCCATCCCTCTCTCTCTCCCTCCCCACGAAAACCCTCTCTCCCCTTTCCCCCCAAATCCTTATCCCTTTCCCTCTCTTTCCCCTTTCCCTTCCTCTTAAACCCTTCTCTCCTTCCCTCCCCTCCATCTCTCCCCTCCCCTTTAAACCCTTCTCTCCTTCCCTCCTCCTCCTCTTCCCTCATATTCCCCATTAAACCACCCCTCAGCTCCCATCCTTCTCCCCATTCCCCCTCCCCCCCATCACCTCCATGACACTCTAGCACAGAAAACGGAATACGAGAGAAAATGTAGTAAGTGATATTTGAAAATTTGTCATTTGCCAAGAAAACTGGAATGATTTTTTTTCTTTTTTATTATTGTTTCACTCTTATTGTTATTATTAGCATTCTCTCTCTCTCTCTCTCTCTCTCTCTCTCTCTCTCTCTCTCTCTCTCTCTCTCTCTCTCTCTCTCTCTCTCTCTCTCTCTCTCTCTCTCTCTCTGCCCTCATTGCCTTATTGTAATTTCAGCCTCGTCATTTCCTTGAATTTAGATATATACTGCTCTCTCTCTCTCTCTCTCTCTCTCTCTCTCTCTCTCTCTCTCTCTCTCTCTCTCTCTCTCTCTCTAGAAAAAAGAAAATAAATAAACAGAATAAAAACAAGTAATTCTAAAACTATTTTCACTTCCTCCTCCTCCTCCTCCTCCTCCTCCTCCTCCTCCTCCTCCTCCTCCTCCTCCTCCTCCTCCCTTGATGTTAAATGTTAATATGTCATAAAAGATTATTTTTTTCCCGTGTACCATTGTTCATTAATTATCCTTTACTAATTGTACAAGTGTTTCAAGGAAGAGAAATAAATAAACTGATCTGAAAAGTAAAAAGTCCTTGTGCAATGCTATTAACACTGCAGATTGTTTCTCTCCTTTCCTTGACATTAAGTTGCCTTGCGTCGAAATAGCTGCAGATTAAAGGGGGAAGAAATAAGCGTGGGATTTAAAATGTCTGGGAAAAAAAAGTCACGGAAACGAAAATATATAAGTAGACTGACCAACACGAGAGAGAGAGAGAGAGAGAGAGAGAGAGAGAGAGAGAGAGAGAGAGAGAGAGAAATCAAAGCAAATATCCTTGTTGTTGTATCTCCTTCCAAACTTATATAAGCGCTTTAATCGTCACTACTTTATTTTTTTTCGAATCATCTTTGTACTTCCTTGTTTATTTTTTCTTTTTAATTCTGCAAGTATCAATATCTTATTTATATTCTTATCTATTTTTGGAGCATTTCCTATCCACTCCTATGATTTAGTTTTCAATAATTACCCTTTATGTACCTAAATTCTACCGTAATTCATAGTTCTTTTATGGAGCATTTTCTGTTCACCTTCAGTCTTCAATAATCCTGCGACTTTATATCTTTTAAGCTTACAATAATCATCACTAGCTTACAATAATCACCACTAGCTTAAATTCTCTTGACATGACAGTATTCTCGAACGTGTGTCGTATCTCAACTCATCATCATTATACATTTGAAACATTTGGAACATCTTATCATGCCTTATATGCGTACATTTCAGAGGAATGAAACACGATGAGAAGGAATTTCAAGGGCATTTTCACGACTGTAGTGATAGTTAGGGAAGTATGTTGCGCCATCAATGGAAAAAAAGTAACATTGGAACCTAAGGAAAAAAGAGAAGCTGCAAAAAGCCGTCAGGTCTACTGTACACGTGGCAATCCCTGTATGACGCATATTTTCCTTTGCCTGTATCCACCTATCATCCTCATTCATAAAACTTGTCTCTCTTATTTTAAAACCCAGTATTGACTCTGCACTGCCAACCTTATCTCTGAGAGTCTATTCCATTCACCAATTCCTTCCCTTCCCTTTTCTGAATCCTTTTAAAAATTGAACTCATTATTTCTTGCCTTATCGTGAGAATTTTGCTAACATCACATTATCACACCGCCCATAAAACCCACATTCTCCACTAACAACTGAATTACTGAACCTATTCTACTTATCTACGACTCTACTTGAGAACCAATTCCCATCTATCTCCTTTTCAAACCGAACTTTACCAAGCTTTAACCAATCATTTCGTGTCCTATCTTCGTTACAGACACTGAAGAATTTCGTGAACATTGTTATTGTTACTGTCCCTATGAAACCTGACTAACAATCCACACCACCTTTGTAAACACTCCCTATGAGCTGCCACAAAATTTCAGTCTCGTATGCATCTGTGTGTTTACATCGTCACCCTCACGGAGAAGAGGAGGATGCGAGCAGGCAGAGGCACTAGACACACCGTAAACTGCTTCAACTAGGTGACTGATGTGAGGGATGAAAAGATATGAAGAAGCGAGGGTGGTGTGTGGTGGTGTGATGTGTGCAAATCATGATACAGAATGACATTGCAAAGAGTGGGGAGGGAGGAGGGCAGGAGGGAGGAAGAGTATGAGGAAGGTTAAGGAGAGGATGTGAAGTAAGGGGAAGTTAAAAAGAATACGTAGAAGAGAGAGAGAGAGAGAGAGAGAGAGAGAGAGAGAGAGAGAGAGAGAGAGAGAGAGAGAGAGAGAGAGAGAGAGAGAGAGAGGTGAGCATAACAGAAGGGTAAGAAGTGATAAAGAGATGAGAAAGAAGAGTGAAAAAGTTAAGAGACACTTGATAATGATGATGATGATAATAAAAGAGAGAGAGAGAGAGAGAGAGAGAGAGAGAGAGAGAGAGAGAGAGAGAGAGAGAGAGAGAGAGAGAGAGAGAGAGAGAGAGAGAGAGAGTTGAAGGGAATGAGGAAGGGAATAAGAAAGGACTATAAGAGGAGCCATGCTATGAGGAGGAGGAGGAGGAGGAGTGGAGGTGGAGGTGGAAGTCCTTTTGGGTGAATAGAGTGGACGTGACCACGCAAGGGGACGGCAAGTGGACGGGAGGAGGAGGATGAGGAGGAGGAGATAATGCGTTGTGAAGAAGGAAATAAAGTGATTGAGTTAGTGACGACGATTTCACGCCTTTGAGAGAGAGAGAGAGAGAGAGAGAGAGAGAGAGAGAGAGAGAGAGAGAGAGAGAGAGAGAGAGAGAGAGAGACGCGTGAGTGAAAATTAAAGGTAGATTAGGCATAAATAGTTCCAAAAGAGAAAGATAATTGCCATGATAGCAAACAAATGATAATGAGAGAGAGAGAGAGAGAGAGAGAGAGAGAGAGAGAGAGAGAGAGAGAGAGAGAGAGAGAGAGAGACCCATAGTAAGCTGCAGAGGAGGAGGGAGAAGCGTGGAAGAGGCTCCGCTAAGTGAAGGAATAAACTGAGAGAGAGTTGAGTGATAAAGGAACGGGAGGGAGGGAGAGGTGGGAGAGCTTTGCCAGAGAGAGAGAGAGAGAGAGAGAGAGAGAGAGAGAGAGAGAGAGAGAGAGAGAGAGAGAGAGAGTCAGTCTATTGTAAGCATTCAAGAGACTCTAATTCAGGAGTGGGGATGCAATGAAAGGGAGAGAGGGAAGAAAAATAGGTGATGGCTAGGTAGGTAAAGATAATTAGACCGATTACAGGTAAGATGAAGGAGGAGGAGGAGGAGCAGAAAGAGGAGGAGGGAGGCAGGTGGCATGAATTAATAAAAGAAAGACGAAAAAAGATGAAAGAGAAGGATATTGGGTTCTGTTGAAGTTGAAGGAATGGAGAGAACTAGTGAGGTGTAGTGAGAGAGAGAAGTTTCGGCACAGGCATTGAATTGATGTTACGTAAGATGTTAGTGATGGTTTAACAATGATTCTGCCTCAGTAACATAAAAAAAAAAAATCCTATGAGAACCCAACTACCACCAATGTTGTCTTTGAAAATAGTACTGACGAGAGAGCGATGGTTTTCAATATTCAGAGTTTACTGTAAGAGTATATTCGTGATTTTATTGATGGATTCACAATTGCCAGTATGAAAAACATCCATGTGAACCCAATTAGTTATCTCTGAGGCCTCTGAAAACAGTCACAGTGTCGGAACAAACAATGCAAAGAAGTGCTTCTAAAGAATAATGGCTCTGCAGGCTTTCGTGATTCCAGTCATGGAATATGAAAAACATCCATGAGAACACGACTAATCATCTCTGTGGACCCTAAAAAACAGTCACCGTGTCGGAACAAACTATGCAAAGAGGTGCTACTAAAGAATATTGTTCCTGCAAGTTATCGTGGTTCCAAATAAGAACTCAGCTTTGCCAGTGAGAAAAAAACACCCATGAAAACCCGATTGAACACTTCTGCGACCCCTGAAAGTAGTACTGGCGAGAGAACAAAGCATTTCTAAATACGTGACCATAAACAAGATCTTTAGGGTTAGCAAACACGTCAGGACCAAAAGTAACGGGTGGAGGCTTGAGGTTAGGAAAACACACCTGGATGAACAAGACGAGAGGCGATCAATATAGACTTACGTAGATAACACCTGGTCATTGCATCACCACATGGACCCCCTGCCTGGTCTTCCTGTTGTGGGTGGGAGGCGCATGTCACTTCATTTCTCTTTCTTCTTATTATTTTTTATTTTTATTCGTTCGTGGGGTGAAGAAAACGTGACTTGATGTACGTACGTTACTGTTCAGTGTATTTCCTGTGTGTGTGTGTGTGTGTGTGTGTGTGTGTGTGTGTGTGTGTGTGTGTGTGTGTGTTTTGCCATGCTGCTTTTGTCCAGGGTCGGGGTGGGGTAAGTGGAGGGAAGGAGTCGGAAGTGAGGGGAGACTTTATTAAACTTATTAAATCTCTCTTTCCTTCATTTCTACAGATGTCATGTGATTAGGGAGCCACTGAGAGAGAGAGAGAGAGAGAGAGAGAGAGAGAGAGAGAGAGAGAGAGAGAGAGAGAGAGAGAGAAGACAAAAAGAAGCACAGAGTTAAGAGGGTAAAAAATAACATAGACAACATTAAGTTAACATCACCATCACCTAACTTAACACACGAACAGCGATAACGGGCAGAGAGATAACTAGAGGCATAAGAAGAACGATGAGAAAGTATAAGATAAGAGAAGAGAATAGATAAGGAAACCACCATCTAAAAACATTGTGGGAAAGATGAAGAGGAAGAGAAGCTGGAGGAGGAGAGGAGAGGAGAGGAGAGAAGGATGAGAAGAGAGAAGAGAAGATAATAAATAGAGAGGCAACTATGTAAAAACCTTGTGTTAGAAGAGGTGGGAAAGGAGGAGGAGGAGAAGATGACGGAAAAGAAGACAGGAGAGGAGAGGAGAGAAGGATGAAAAGAGAGAAGAGAAGAGAATAAGTAGAGAAGCCACTTTCAAAAAGCCTTGTGTTAGAAGAAGTGAAAAAGAAGGAGGAGAAGGAGGAGAGGAGAGGAAAGAAGAGGAGAGGAGAGGAGAGCAGAGGAGAGAAGAGGAGAGGAGAGGAGCGGAGAGGAGAGAGGAGGAGAGGAGAGGAGCGGAGAGGAGAGAGGAGGAGAGGAGAGAAGAGGAGAGATGGGTGTGGCATTGACTGAGGGTGAACTGGGGAGTTAGATGGAGACTGGGAATGGTATGGAGTACAAGAGTGTGGGAGAACCAGCTTTTATTGAGAGGAGTGACATGGAGGAGGAGGAAAGATGGAAACTGGATTGGGAAACTTTAATGACGGTGAAGGAGTGTTCGAGGAAAGCGATTGCGGCAGGGATGGGGTTAGTGAGTCGGGATTGCCACTCGTGGGGAAGTGCAGGAACTGGTTGTCTCGGTAAGCACGCAGCCTTGAGGGCATCCCGGCCTTGAGTGAGACTGCGAGGGTAGTCCCTGCCTAGGTAGCCGTGTGCAGACAACCTGGTCCCCGCCACGCCCCTCCCTCCCTACCCCTCCCTGCGTGCTGCACAGCTGGCTCTGTCTGGCTAATGGACAACAATGGGGGTAAAATAGATCTTGTGGAACCGAAATAACGGACAGATAAGGTCTTGGGGTTAACCACTCCCTGGGAACCTTGAAAGAATTCCAGCTCGTCGTAGACACAATAGTTATTGGATTTAACTTCATATGCTGGTAAACTAAAAAACACTAACTTCTTCCAAAAGACAGATCAGTTCTTGGTATTACTTCACTGCTGGAAACTTGAAAGATTTCAATTTTCCGTAGACAGAGACGTTACTGAATCTTAACTTCACACTCGCCACCGCCTCAGAAGTTACTAAGTCTAGTTTCATCTGCTGGAAATATCAACGGAACTTCTTTTTTTTTATGACAATAAGTGAACTTTTAAACAGGGAAGCCATTAGGTTTGGTTTCACTTGCTGGAAAGTTCAACGGAATTTCCTCTTTTATGTGATGAGAACAGAGGAGCTACATATTAGTAGATCTTGGCTCACTTCCTAGAAACCTCAACAAAATTCCCACTCTTCCTTAGCTCACTCCTCACCGCCACCGCCCACTGCCCCCCCCCTTCCCCAACACACACAAAGAAAAAAAACTCATGTATCATTATAGAAAAAACTCACATGACTTCTAAAGATAAAATAAATAAACAATCGCTAAGAACACACGCAACAATATAAGCCCATCCAAGAAAGCGGCGCCAGTAACCATAATCCTGCCTTCATCATTATATTTCTGTGTGCAATACGTAACAGTATATCGCCTTAACACGCGCCTTTGTGAGTGAGCTTTTGTCCAAATCACACTCTTGCCAGCTTGCCCGCCTGCTCCTGCGTCAGAGTGAGGCAGGAGTAGTAGGGAGGAGTAAGGAGGGAGACTGGGGGAGCGAGGGTGAGGGAGGGAAGGACGGGCGTGTTGGTGTTTGGGGGAGAGATAAGAGGGAGGGTAGAGTGAACTTTGTCCTGTGTAGCTGTGGAGAGACAAAAAGTAATGTTAGCTAAGCAGGGGACGGCCTGAATGTATGCTTTTCACGCTAAGGTCACGACCCCGCCCGTGGGAAGGCTTTACAGTTACGTCCACCCGCCCATCAAGAGCTGCAGAGGATCATGATGCTACTGATCCTCCTCCTTGGTGTTTGATTCCTTATATTAGAGTTTGATTCCTTATGTTTGGGCTCGATCCCTTATGTTTGTGTGGCATTGTATGTTGATGCTCTCCTTATTCTTCTTCTTCTTCTTCTTCTGGGTCTCTTTCTCCACTTCCTCTTTCTCCTCCTCGTTCTTTTCCTATTCTTCTCTCTTTTTTTTCTCATTTGCTTACATACTTCTGGTCCTCCTCATTCTTCTTCTCTTCCTCTTCCTCTTCTTTTTCTGCTCCCCTATCCCCTTCCCTTCTCTCCTAATTTTGGTGCTACTACTACTACTACTACTACTACTACTACTACTACTACTACTACTACTACTACTACTACTACTACTACTACTACTACTACTACTACTACTACTACTACTACGCACTACTTCACACTCTCACCTTGCCTCTTCCGCATCAGCATGACAAGTGCACGCTTTCACAATACAAAGAGAGGCTGGGAGGGGAACCAGGGTCGGGAGAGGCTGGGAGATGCTGAGAGGGGCATGCGAGAGACTGGGGAGGTATAGAAGAAGCTGGGAGGGATGAGAGAGACTGAGAGACTGGGAGAGAGAGGTGTGGGGACGACAGAGGCTGGGAGAGATGTAGGAGAGACAAAAGAGAGTGGAAGAGGCAAGGAAAATGAACGGGAGAAACTGAGAGAGGGTGGAAGAGACGGGAGAAGGTTAAAAAAAGCTTGGGAGAGACAAATGAGGTTAGGAGAGACCACGGAAGAGGCTGGAATAGGCTTGAGAGAGGAGGGAGGGAGGCAAGGAGTGGTGCATGCTTCCTTCCCAGTAACTCAAGGACTAATGCAAAAAGAGCAAAGGTAAGACACATGTAAATAACTAGTGGAATGTAACCCATCCACTTACTAGTCACTCTCTCTCTCTCTCTCTCTCTCTCTCTCTCTCTCTCTCTCTCTGATTTTACTGTTTATGCAATCCAGTGCTGTTAAATGAGTCTTCTTGGGATCTAAGCCTGTATTATTTTCGAAAATCAGCTTCTTTCTACCTCAATGCATTCACTTTTGTTTTTGTTCTGCTGTTGATGTTGTTGTGACCTTGTTGTTGCTGCGTCTCAAGTTGTTAGGTTTGGTTAGCTAATGTGTAAGTTAGACTGCTTATAACTCCACACGTCATGAAAGAAGGGAAGAAAAGAATGGACGAACAACAGAGAAAAAAAAGTAAGAAAATGGGATAAAAAAAAAAAGAAAGAGCAGAAGAAAAATATAGAGAAAGAAAGATGAAATGAAAAATGAAGGAAATCAGATAGATAGGGAAAAAAAAGAAAGAGTAAAAGCTACATCGAAAGAAAGAAAGAAAAGAAAAGAAAAGAAAAGATAGACAAGACTGAAAAAAAAGAAAAGGATAAAACAAGAAACAGGAAAAAAGAGAAAAAAAGAAAAAAAAAAAAAAAGAAAAGAAACCAGTTAACAAAAAAAAAAAAAAAAACGGAACAAAACAAAACAAAGCAAGCAAGAAACAAAACCAAATCAACACCCATCACCACCA
>NC_059291.1:12489248-12491748 GCF_017591435.1 Portunus trituberculatus
TAAGCCATGGTGTGTGTTTTGAAATTATACACAAACTGCAATGTGTTTGGTTTTTGTCTTTTAAGATTCATACTTTCAGTGTTTTCATCATTCTATCAGTCTTTTTTTTTTTTTTCTCTATGTGTGCTTCTTCCATCACAAAATTCACGTCTCACTCTAAACCTTTCTGTATATTCTCACCCTTAACGTAAATTTCTACGTGTGTTTTTTTCTTTTTTTAATCTCTCTCTCTCTCTCTCTCTCTCTCTCTCTCTCTCTCTCTCTCTCTCTCTCTCTCTCTCTCTCTCTCTCTCTCTCTCTCTCTCTCTCTCTCTCTCTCTCTCTCTCTCTCTCTCTCTCTCTCTCTCTCTCTCTCTCTCTCTCTCTCTCTCTCTCTCTCTCTCTCTCTCTCTCTCTCTCTCTCTCTCTCTCTCTCTCTCTCTCTCTCTCTCTCTCTCTCTCTCTCTCTCCTTTGCAAACCCCAATATATACCTTCAACACGTCTTATTTTGTCTTAAAACTCATGCAATTTGGCAGTCAACTTTCACTGTGAGCTTTTTTTCCCTCTAAAAACCTCATTACTAACACAAACATTAAACTTCCTTTTCGAACCCTACTATCTAATCTCACCATAAATTCACACGTGTTATCTTGTCCGGTACAAACTCACGCTATTTGTCGATCAATTTCCTCATTATCTAGCATCTCCTTCAGAAGAACATCACTAACACATGTATTAATCCTCCCATGTAACCTATGCTATATATGATCATCACACGTGTTATCTTGTCTTTTTAAATCATACCATGCAGTCTTCCTCAAATCCTCCTTACTATGTTGTATTTATTTCCCTTATGCAAGTTCTTTACCGGAGTCGGAAATTGGCGGCATGCACGAGTCGTCTTCACTTGTTCTCGTTCATTGCATCTTCTTTTAATCCTGTTATTGCCTAAAGTTCATACTGTCAGAGTAGCATCGAGACTCCACCGGGACTTTCAAGGGAGCTGTTAAAGGCTATAAGAGTTAAAGGGGCTGATAGATATACGCAAATAACAAGTATATGATATCAACACACTTTACGGATGACGTTTTTAGGAACTGTCTATAAAGGATGTAAGGATTTTAAATTGACTGAGAAATACACGCAAAGACCGATCATATAATCTCAATAAACGCCCTAAAAAACGTTTCAAGAGGCTGAGAGATTGACCAAGAGATAGGCGCTAATGGACGATTGTAACATGCACTTAGAGAAACGTTAACGAGCACAAAGTTAGCAGAGATAATAAACGAATGTAAACAAGAGGTTATTTCGATCATGGATGCAACATACGCTCTCTCCGCGACCTGCAAACCGACATACTTCAGCCGTTCTCTAGGAAAGCTTGGCTATCTCCTTGGGAAAACCCGCTGGTGCCCGGAACATTGCCCGGCGCGACCTCTAGCCAAGGGCGGCACTTGCGGTGGCTTGAAAGGCGTAGGTAGTACAAAGGTTGCTATTAAGGGAGAGGGAGGGAGGCAAGGTAAAAGGCGTAAGGTAAAGGACGCAAGGTAAAGGGTATTGTGGGTAATTTTCTCATTGCCTCGGGATGACAGTAATTGTTCGGGAAGTGACTGCATGGATGTTTGTGGTGCTAAGAAGCAGTGGTGTTTTGATGCTATTGTTGTGGTGGTGGTGGTCATAAATGTGATTGCGTTTACTACTTTTATTGCTGGTGGTGGTAGTACTACTACTACTACTACTACTACTACTACTACTACTACTACTACTACTACTACTACTACTACTACTGCTGCTGCTGCTGCTGTGTGTGTGTGTGTGTGTGTGTGTGTGTGTGTGTGTGTGTGTAAATAAGGAAGGCTTCTTTTTGTGTGTTATCATTGGTGCACATAAGACGTGGGCATCAAGCTTTTTCAGTTTTTACACACACGTGCTACATGTATACATAAACATATGAAAGCAGCTCACACAAATACACACTCTCTATCTTTTACGCACATACACACTCTCTCTTCCTCCATTCTCAACACACACACACACACACACACACACACACACACACACACACACACACACACACACTCACCTCGCAAAACCTCCATAACACTTGTTCTTCTCCTTGTCCTCGTCAGAACACCTGCCAGAGAACACATTGGTCTCCTCGTAGCGGGCGTGAAAATCGTTCACGTGAAGGATTGTTAAGTTGAAAGTCGCTGCCTCCACCAGCACCGCCGTCACCGCCGCCCACAGGCACAGGTGCACTAACCACGCTTCCTGCATCATGTCACCTTGCCCTCTGTGATGCTGTGTGACGCTGCGTGCACCAGTTTATAAGATCACAAGTACTTCCTCCACACAGTCTCCTTTAGAGGTAGGTACAAATGTTGGTCTCTTGTCGCGATGTGAGAGTGTTGCTTCGATTCTCCGTTTTACTTTCGCTGTTACTCGTCGACTCCTGGTTTTATTTTAAGCTTTCAAGTTGATGGATCGGGAAGGCAAAAGGTTTTCAGCCTAGTTCCA
>NC_059291.1:12496748-12534248 GCF_017591435.1 Portunus trituberculatus
CTCCGGGACAACAAGGTCACAACTCCTCGATTTACATCCCGTACCTACTCACTGCTAGGTGAACAGGGGCTACACGTGAAAGGAGACACACCCAAATATCTCCACCCGGCCGGGGAATCGAACCCCGGTCCTCTGGCTTGTGTGTGTGTGTGTGTGTGTGTGTGTGTGTGTGTGTGTGTGTGTGTGTGTGTGTGTGTGTGTGTTTGCTTGCGCTTGTTCGCAGTTCTTATACTAATGATAATACGGTAGTGATGATGATGATGATGATGATATTAATAATAATGATGATAATGATAATAATAATAATAATAATAATAATAATAATAATGATAATAATAATAATAATGATAATAATGATAATGATTTTAATAATAAAAACACATGAGACATAAAGTCTTAAAGATAAATCATAGTGGAATATAAAAATCATATTTCCTATCATAGCTAAACTGAATAAGAAGGTAGAGTGAAAAAAAAATAAAAAAGAAAATGGAAAAAAGGAAGAGAGTGATGATAGATAAAGCAACACAAAGGGTGATGATGAGGTGTGAAGAGGAGACAACACGCTGAGGGATCGTGAAAAGGTAAAGGTGAGGATTTACAGGCATGAGGGACAGGTGGGAGGCCGAGAGAGAGGGAGAGAGAGAGAGAGAGAGAGAGAGGCGTAGGCTGAAATTAATTAAGCATTTTTTTCTCGCTTCCTTCTTTGTCTTCGGAATCAATGTGTCTGGAGGCATAATTATTTTAGTAGTATTGTTATCATCGTTATTATCGTCATCATCATAGCTCTTTCCTTTTCCTGTGTGTGCTTGTTCGTGTTTTCTTCCCTTTCTTATTTTCTTCTTTCGCTTCTTCTTTCCCCTCCTCCTCCCATACTTCCATTCATTCCTATCTTCCACTCTATATCAATGCTTTTTAGTCAAATTTTGTCTCGGCGTCTCTCCTTCCTTCTTTTACTCTTCTTAAGTTGTTCTTCCATCCTATAGTTGTTGGTACTACTATACCACAACTACTAATACTACTAGTGCTGCTCCTACTACTACTACTACTACTACTGCTACTGCTACTGCTACTGCTACTACTACTACTACTACTACTACTACTACTACTACTACTACTACTACTACTACTACTACTACTACTGCTGCTGCTGCTGCTACTGCTACTACTACTACTACTACTACTACTACTAGAACTACCACCATCACCACCACCACCACCACCACCACGGTTACTACTACTACTACTACTACTACTCAGTTTACTACACTTTCAACTCCCTCACAAACTTATATCTATCACTGAATTGCTCATGAATGCTGATGGTTAATAGATTTGTATTCTGAAACGCTTTGCTCCTCAACACGACTATTTTCAAAGGTCACAGAGAGGATTAGCTTGGTTCTCACGATTGTTCGTCCAGTTAATAATGAAGAAATATCTTTTTAATCTGTCACTAGAACCGTAAAAACTCTCTTAAGAACTTGTATAACTTCCACTAGAGCCTTTTTGAGAGAGTCAGCCTATGTGGCGGACGAATGTTTCAGATCTTAGTACCGTCTCCCTCCTCCTTGGTACCACTCAATCTGGTTCCCGCGACTGCATCTCACGAGTAGACTTGACACGGAACCTTCACCTGACCTCACATGCATCTCGATATAAAAACAAAGACGGTCCAGTGAGAAGATATAGGTGGGTTTTCCCCTTTGCCGTGTCTATGCGGTGCGTAGTTATACCGTGTCTGACTCCTTCAGTACCGTGACGCGTCTTCGTATTTATTCTGGTTACCATTGGGTGATTTTATACAGCTTCAGAAATCGATGTGGGGATTAAAATAGTGAAGACTGTAGACCATTAACCTTCTGACCTCCATAGAATCTTACTACTGTAAATTAAATCGTCTAATCACACCCAAAACTCGTGGTAGAAATGCGTCCCAATAATGAAGTTAAAGGCTGCTCACTTGCCGAACACAGTTATTAGGTTCAGTTATGGCTGGTCATGCTAACTTTTATTTTCTCTCTGTGGTTTTTGGTGGTGGGGATAATGGTGGTGGTGGTGGTGGTAGTGGTGGTGGTGGAAGAAGTGGTTATGAAGGTGATTGTTTAGTGATTTGAATGACATTATTTGTAATCATGTTGTTGTTGTTATTGTTGTTGTTGTTGTTGTTGTTGTTGTTCTTCTTCTTCTTCTTGTTCTTGTTGTTCTTGTTCTTCTTCTTCCTCCTCCTCCTCCTCCTCCTCCTCCTCCTCCTCCTCCTCCTCCTCCTCCTCCTCCTCCTCCTCCAGTACCTTCTATATCACACAGCCTTGTAAGAATCAACAAGTGTTTGCTCATATTGTTCTTCCTTATCGTGTGTTTGTGTGGATACAAAGGAAGCCCCCACCTCTCTCTCTCTCTCTCTCTCTCTCTCTCTCTCTCTCTCTCTCTCTCTCTCTCGTACCCACATCTACTTCTTTAGCGTCCTCTCGTACTCAAAATACAGAAGTTTGAAATTAATGTTTATAGTACGCACTTTGCTACACGTTGTTAAAGATTCGGTGGCGTCGGAACAAAATAAAATGATGGTAAGTAAATAAAAGTTGGCTTTGGTGGCGAGTCACGAAATCATGTCTTAATTCAAGTTTAAAGCATCACCACCACGCGCCTCGAATCCCGCACCTTTGTTAAGCTTCCAGTTATAATGTAAGTTGTTGTTGTTGTTGTTGTTGTTGCTGTTGTTGTTGTTGTTGTTGTTGTTGTTGTTGTTGTTGTTGTTGTTGTTTGGTTGTTGTTGCCACTGCTAGTTTTTTTGTTTTGTTTATTATTATTATTATTATTATTATTATTATTATTATTATTATTATTATTATTATTATTATTATTATTATTATTATTATTATTATTATTATTATTATTATTATTGTTATTATTATTGTTATTGTTGTTGTTCTCCTCCTCCTCCTCCTCCTCCTCTTCTTCTTCTTCTTCTTCTTCTTCTTCTTCTTCTTCTTCTTCTTCTTTTCTTCTTCTTCTTCTGCTCTTCCTCATTATCATCTACACCCCTTTCTTTTTTCATCTCCTTTCTTCTCTTCTTTCTCTTCTTCATTTTTCCCACTTCTTCTCCTGAACTCCTTGAATTAAAATGAACGAAAACAAGATCATAGGAGCCCATGACAGTCTAATGTTCCGTCCTAATTTGAAGGAAAAGTCACAGATTAATTATGACACATTAACTTAGAGTTTTAGCGACTTCCTTTCATCCACAAATTCCTGCGGTGTCATTATTATCAGTTTACTCTCAGATCTACTGTATCATTTACATCGCTAGTTTCTTATTAGTATATCCTCCATATTTCACTAATCTAGGTATTCATTCTCTTCATTCAATTGTCATTCATTCGTTTCCTCTCTCTCTCTCTCTCTCTCTCTCTCTCTCTCTCTCTCTCTCTCTCTCTCTCTCTCTCTCTCTCTCTCTCTCTCAGTGTATATATATATATATATATATATATATATATATATATATATATATATATATATATATATATATATATATATATATATATATATATATATATATATATATATATATATATATATATATATATATATATATATATATATATATATATATATATATATATATATATATATATATATATCCTTTTTGTTTTATTTCAGTCAATCTATTCACTGCAGACAAGATTGAAGACTGTCATTATGCAATACTCACATTGCAAAGTTCCTCAGTGAAAGAATCTGACGATGAGTAAGAACAGAGAATGAATGAATGAGCGAATGAATGAAGGAAAACAAGGAACGGGATATTGAAATCGATATCAATACAGTATCGTACAGTACCCACATGTCTACTGAGTGAATGAACAGTATGGAGAAAAAGAAGAAGGAGCGGGAAGAGGAAGAAATGAAAATGAATTGATACATGAATTAAAGAGAGCAGAAATATAGACATTTTAAAATCACCACTATTAACATCAACAGCTGATTTTGGCAGCGAGACACGACCATGCAAACCCTTCAGAAAACCTCAAGTACACCCAAATACACCTTGTACATTCACCAAAATTCCCCCAAGTAAAGCTAAAGTAACACTAAATAACACTACACACCTAAGGATTATAAAAGTACACCTTGGGAGGATATATTAATGTGAAAACCTATTTTGGCGGCGTCACGTGTAAAGAAATGCTGGAACGACTTGTGTTTTGGGATCAATGGTAGTGGACGTTCCTGTGAATTCATAGACAGGCTGCTGCTGCGTCCTGTGGCAGTCCTTGCATGTTGGAGTAGTGGCTGTTCAGTGGATGGAGGTGAGTCTGAGATTGTGCGGTGCTTAGAAACATGTGTATATAAAAGTTGAATGAGTTACCGGAATGTATTTGTTAGGTTCCTCTTCTTCCTTCCATCTTGTCATCCTCAGCCCACTCACTTCTGTTCTCGTATACTTGGTTGGGTGTTTTGCATTGTTGTTGTTGTTTTTTCATTTTGTTTATCTCATCGGTGTTGTATCTTCTCATTTGCCTTGTGTCGTGTGCGTGTGTTCGTGGTTTTAATGTCTGTGTGTTGGAAAGTCATCTATTGCTCTTGACAGGTGTTCTATTTTTCACCTGACCGCCCGTTGTTACGCACATCCGTATTTTTGTTTGCTATCGTTATATCTCACAGACTAAGTTACATATATACACGTTTTACCGTTTTCGTTTCTTTTTTTCTTATAGAATTCTTTGTTTGTTGTATTATGAACTAGACATGCTGTGTCCTGTCTTGTCACACACGTAGGTAGAAACTTAGACATATATGTAAATGTTTGTTTTCGATTGGTTATTCATCTTGTTTTATATTTTTAAGGATATACATACAAGTTATTTATACATTTATAAGTTGGTTGGGAAAGTGGGGTGTTAGGGTGGGGAAAAAAGCAAATGTGGACATTAGTGAGGAAATCTATGGATGAGACGCCATACCTTGAAAACTAGGGAAATTTTAAAGTGATATACCTCACACATAAATAAATAATATATATATATATATATATATATATATATATATATATATATATATATATATATATATATATATATATACACACACACACACACACACAAGAATCAACAGGTCATTTATTACTTGTTCTTCCTCGTCATATGTTTGTATATGAGAAGAATTCTCTCTCTCTCTCTCTCTCTCTCTCTCTCTCTCTCTCTCTCTCTCTCTCTCTCTCTCTCTCTCTCTCTCTCTTATAATCAGACCAGCTTTGAGCAGAATATGCTATGAATGTATGACAGTCAAGGAAAGGTGTGGAGAAACAAAATAAAGAAAAACTAGATTATAATTCTTGTGTACATTGTGAGCCTGTGTGGAGGGATGCTGCATACTTGTTTCATGTGTGTAAATCTCTTGCAAGATGATGCCCCTCAAACACCAAAGGTTAGGAGAAGTTTCTTAATAGATTTTTTATTGTTTCTAAGTTTGAGTGCATGCATGCGTGCACACATGCATGTGTGCATGCATACTCTCCTAATTTACTGTATGAATAGATAGCCTTAACTGCTCTAATATGGCCCTGTCCACATATTTATTTATTTTCTATTTTTACTTTCAGTTGGTACTTAGGTAAAAGTTTTTGGTACTGTGAAGGAATTGTAATAGTGTGTTTGTGTGTATTAACCGAGTTATATATTACAGGCCTTGAGCAGGACTCGTAGTGACCTGTCTCCATATGTACTTTTATCCAATTTTTCCTTAAATGTATGCATACTTTCTGGTGTTACAATCTCTTTCTTCACTCAAGCTGTTCCAGATATCCACCGTTCTGTATGGAAAACTAAACTTTTTTATGTTCCTCAAACATTGACTCTTCATTATCTTGGAGTGTCCTGTTGTTGGTCTATCTCTATCTTCTATCAGTGATACCAGGTCTTGTCTGTCTATCTTTTCATGCAGTTTACTATTTTATACATTGTTATGAGATCATTTCTCTCCTGTATATCTTTCAAAGTTGGTAGTTCCATTTCTTTCTGCCTTTCTTCATAGGTAAGGTCCTTCATCTCTGACACCATCTTTATAGCTGTCCTTTGAGTTCTTTCTAATTTCATGATATCATTTTCCATATCTGGAGACTACACCATTGCTGCATATTCAAGTCTGGGTTGTACCATAGTTGTTATGATTTTTTTTCCATTTTATTCTTATTCATTTAATTAATTAAACACTACCCTAGTATTTGTTAGTGTCTTATATGTTGAAGTAAAAACCCATTTATGTGTCTTTCTGGGGTCAGGGCATTTTGTATAATCACTTTCTTCCTTCCTCTTCATTATAATTTCTTCTACCATTTTGTATTCCCACTTAGGTCTTCTATTACTTTTGCTCATTTCCATCACATGGCATTTCGTAGCATTTAATTCTAATTTCCACTCTTGGCTCTACTCCTAGATCTTGTCAATATCTCCTTGCAATTCCATAGTCCTCATTGGTCTTTATTACTCTCAAGAGTTTTACATCATCCGCAAACAAATTTATGTAGCTACTCAAACCCTCTTATATGTCATTAATATATATTTGAAACATTATTGGTGCCAGCACTGAACCCCGTGGTACACCACTAGATACTGTGCTTCAGCTTGATGAGGTGTCTTGTACCACAGTTCTCATTACTCTTCCTATTAAATAATTCCTCATCCAGCTTAAGATATTTCCTTATATTCCTGTGTGTTCTATTTTCCATTAGAGTCTTATCTGTGGTACTGTCAAAAGCCTTTTTGATATCCAAATAGTGTCAATCCATCCATCTCTTCCTTGTACCTTATTTAGTACTCTTGTATAGAAATTGGATAGATTTGTTATTATACATGATCTTTCTTTTCTAAAACAATTTAATTTTCTTCTAGATATTCCACCTATTTTTCTTTGATCACAATTTCACAGATCTTTCCGACAACACTAGTTAGTGACAGTAGTCTATAATTTATGGGGTCGGTCTTTTTTCTTCTTTGTATATTGGGATTATATTTGCTCTTTTGATACTCTCCCTTCCATCAAAGGGCTGTTGAACACATCCCAAAGTGGTTCCACCAGCTGTTCTCTACATTCTCAGTGTCCATCCTGACTTTCCATCTGGTCCCATTGCTTTTTTTAACATCCACCTTCTCTAATAATTTGCAAATTTTCTGTTTTTTTCCACCATAAGGTTCTTTAACCTTTCTTATGTCACATCATTGTTTAGTTCTGTGAAATCTCCTACATTAAATACTGATTAAAACTCTCATTCATAAGTTCACTCACTTCTTCCATTATGTCATATATTCTTTTTCCCTTTATTAACTTGATGATGGCCTCTCTGTTCATTATCTTTCCATTGATATACAGAGCTTGTAAAAAACTTAGGTTCCTCTTCTCATCTCTTACTACATCCCTTTCAAACTTTCTCTCTGCTTCCCTTCTTATTCTAACATTAATTTCATGCCTCTTTATATTGCTTCTTATTGCCTTCATTTCGATGCTTCTTTAATTTCTTCCAAGCTACATTCTTATTCTTCTTGGCTTTAGCTCATCTAGCATTATAGTACCATGTGTGTATGGGTGGGTGTTGGTGGTGGTGGGTTGCCCCAAAAAATGTTTGGTGGTTCTGGGAGACAGAGAGCCAGTGAATGTAGCAGTTAATTAGGAGATTGTCAGTTATGCAGGAAAAATGTGAGCTTTAGAGAACAAATTTTGTTATGCCCTCTCCCTTAGCTCCCTGCTTTCTTCTATATAGCTACATGTATTCTACTTGAAAACATACCATTTGTTCTACTTTCTACGTTTAAGTTTCTCAAGAGTATTTCTCCTACTAATGATCTTTAAGTCATGTTACTGTCACTGAATGTAAAAACATCGTCAAAAACCCATGTCACTTCTACTAGTGTCTATTGAAAATAGTGGAGGTGTAGGTAGAAGTGTTTCAAAATCTTGTCCTTACTCTATGCCTCCCTCCAAATTGTTCACTCTCTGTCTTACTCTTTGCTGTCCTCCACAGTGGTATGGCGAGTGGAGATGGGGACCGGCTGAGAGTGGTGAGTGCGGCGAATCTGCGTCACAAGATGGACGCCCTCGTGTCTGACCTCTCCCATGCGCTGGATGAGTCGCAGCTCCCACAGTACCATCGCAAGAGGAGAGGCTACAAGCGCCGAGCCAAGTTAGCTAACAACCTCGGTAAAGGATAGGCTTTACATCTCCTTCCAAGTGATGGGAGAAACTGCTTCACTTGTTTAGTTGTAATACTAAATTACTTTCTCTCATAGCAAATTTTTCAAAGAGAATACTTACTAGAATAGAACTAACTGGTAAATAGAAAACAAGATAACTGACCAATAGACAACATGATCCTGTATGAATGACTAACAAGTACCTTTTCCACTAGGGCTGTCAAGTAACCGCGGCTTGAGTGAAGACTCTTCAAGCAGCATTGGTGAGGTGCTCTTGTCTCAGGATAACAAGTCATCCATCCCTCTCACTGACTCAGATGACATGAGTCCTCCACCAGAGCAGCGGCACCGCACGCAGCTCCTCACTCACCACCGCCCCTCCTCCAACCTGGTGGAGTCAGACTCTGTCAATGAGAACTTTTCACCAGCACGGCCTCACAATCGCAGGTAGGTATTGGGTGTTCTTGGAGCTGCCTGTTCATTGATTAATTACAGTAGACATGCTATATAGATAGAGAATTCTCTCCAGGGTTTCCTTGTAAAGCCAGAAACAAATGGAAAACTCATTGACATTTCCTTGAATAACTAGTGTAGACAAATATAAAACATTAATATGTACTTACATGTGCTGAATGATGAGTTTATGGGCAATTTTTGTAACTCTTGCTTTGAGCTCTTTTATCTGCTTCCCATGCCAGTCTCCCCATTTTTCTTTTACATGTTATTGTCATTTGCAACATTTGTAGTGATTAGTGACAGGATAGTCTTGGCCAATCAAAATCTGTCTCTGATGACCATCTTTGGCTTTTGTTTAAACATTATGGAGGAGTATGCATTGAGTTGCTGTGCAGGCAGCTGTCACACGAGTGGCAGGTAGCTAAAGTAGTAAGGCATGGCTGAGTAGTGTGCTGGTAGGCTTTTGCTTCTTTGCTTCATTTCCAAATGGAATAAGTTTATGTATAGTGGAATTCACTTGAGAAATTTTATCAGTGATGAATCTTTTTGAAACAATTTCATATATACAAGTCTTTTGAAATAATTTGAGCAAGTATTGTTAGACAATATTGTTTACCTGGAATCAGGATATATCCTCTGAATGCTATTCACTTACCTCAGAGTAACAGTGGCTTGCATGTGAAAGAAATTATGTAGCCCTGCACACCAGTGCCCTTCCATGATGCACCAAACACTGCTCTCACATCTTGCTCCATCTGTCATCTAACATCTTCACCCATCACAACACCCATTTCCTGCAAACCACCAGTGACAGTTGGTGCTGGCCCAATCTTCTTGCCTGGAGCAACTCTTGAGGAGGAGCCCAAATGCCAAAGAAATAGACATACAAGTTCAAGTTGTACTTGACTCTGTGGCTCTGTGAGCTTGTATTAGATGAAAAAAATATAGAACCTACCTTTTATAACATTATTGATGATAATCTTGCTCTCATCCATATTCACTTTAATATTTTCTTAATAATTTAATTCGTTCATTCCCTTTATTTGACCATCTAAAGGTGTTGCGTTTTATCAATTCCACTTCATAGCTTTCACATCCACATGTCACTTTGGTCTGCTCTGGTTTGATACACCATAGGAGTCCCTTGAATCATTCTTTTCCACCTTTGGGATCAGAAACCACAACATGTGGTTCCATGCCCGTTTCTTATTTGTATTTACCAGAGTAAGAATTAGTATGCCATTTCTTAGCATATACTTCACCTCCATGTTCACTGTTCTTATGGTTATGATGTTACTGCTTTCTTTCCCAGCAGAACTCTTTTCTGTTCACAATGGAGGAAGCTAAAATACTTCAAACTTACTCACTCCTGTTTTTTAACACTTTAGCATATACTTTATTTGTGACACCACTCTTCTTATGGATGACCTGAACCAATTTATTCACTCTTTGTTCCATCTGGTGACTGGGATGCAGTGGTTGGCTCATGGCCCCAAAGTTGTGAGTTAAGTTCTGCCTCATAATTTTATCCCAGTGGTAGAAGTAGTGCTCTTCTCCTAAACCTATAGTCTTATTGCAGCAGCATCTTAACTCAGTCATTTAACTTTTTTCTTTCTTCTCTGTTGAAATCATCACTTTCCTTCTCACATTTAACCTTGTCTCTTTCTTCTTATAAACAGTATCAAACTCATTTATCACCACAAATGTTTCTTCCTGATGGTGAAATCCTACAGAAATCCTTATAGTAATTAATGATGAACATGAAGGCCCAAGATTAAGAGAGAGAGAGAGAGAGAGAGAGAGAGAGAGAGAGAGAGAATATTCTGCTGGGTATGTGGAAAGATAAGGAAAAAGATTCCAAAGATTTCAAATGAAGGGAAGCTTGAGGAATGAAAGTAGTTATTAATTGATGCAGATGGACAGGTTCAGGATGAAAACAAGTACTGTTGTGCAGTAAGGGAGTAGGAGAGATCTGCAGTCATTAGGCTCAGAGGTGCAGTAGACGTGAACATAGTAGAAGATAGCAAGAGCTGCATATTATCATTTGTAGTCAGTCCATGAAAAATCAACGTTGCTGATGCTTTTCTGAAATTTTTGCTTTGAAGCTATTGCTTTACTCCAAATTGGCAGTATGATGATTTCTCATCTGTCTGGCAGAACTAAATATTATGTTGGTATGGTTTGTGTGAAGGCATGTATGGTTTGTCTGTGTACTTGAAGCAGGCAGATCTTGTCAGAGAAAGAGAGAGGGGTGGGGGAGCTAGTGCTCCATGGAGTGCACTTGCAAGTACCAATACTTTTTGTGTCAAAAGATGTGTATCATTTCATCTTAACTATTGGTCTGAATTGGAATAATATTTGTATAAGCAGAGGTTTGGCAGATGTCATCATTTGATAAATTCACTCTTTGTACTCTGACTTGTGTTGTTAAAGTTTTGTAATGTAATTTACAGTATTGCTATCATGCCCTGGTGTGTGTATGTGTGTGTGTGTGTGTGTGTGTGTGTGTGTGTGTGTGTGTGTGTGTGTGTGTGTGTGTGTGTGCATGTGTGTTTGTGTTTGTGTGTAAGAAACCACAAGTTATCTCTATACCACATCATGTAAAGTGGTTAGCAATCAAGATATTGAAAAAAATCATCAATGTATTTCCTTTCCACTACTGCTGTAGTGTTGATTATCAAGTTACTGATGTCAGTGTTAAACAGCGTTGATTAGTTGACAAATTTCAGAAAACAACAAGAACAAATATATAAAATAAAAGTTCCATCATTCAGACTCATTCCCTACAGCTGGCCGCACCCTGCCAGCCATTCATCTCAAAGCTCTCCCATCCCTGGAGGGAGGCCAGGCCAGAGGTATTTAAAATTTCAAGTAATTTGTGCTTCATATTAAGGATTTTTAATGATATGAAGGGGATAATTTGTACAAGCACGTAGTAGGATATATTGTTAATGAATGCATACATTCTCTCTCTCTCTCTCTCTCTCTCTCTCTCTCTCTCTCTCTCTCTCTCTCTCTCTCTCTCTCTCTCTCTCTCTCTCTCTCTCTCTCTCTCTCTCTCTCTCTCTCTCTCTCTCTCTCTCTCTCTCTCTCTCTCTCTCTCTCTCTCTCTCAACTCTTCTTACCATGGGCCATCAGCTCACACCCACATGTGTCCCATTCATGTATATTCTTCTTACCATCTCACTCCCGCCCCTTCTCTTGGGGTGATCGAGCCATTTCAGAGTGTAGTGCTTCTCCACTCTCCCATTTCAAAACTCATTCAGTGAGGAAGTGAAATGAAAAGATGCATAAAGATTTTCATCTGTGTGTTATTCTCAAATTTGTGTGTGTGTTGTTTAATGTATTGGTTATGAGCTGTTTCATATATTTTTGTTGCACAACTGTCTCTTGATTGAATGTGGAATGTGTTCTTCACAAATTAAGTCATGATGCATGGTATGTTACACAGATCGTCTGAAACATTACATACCTTGTTTAACCCTTAATGTACGGTGATTATTTTGGGACGACTGTAGCGTCGCGTGCGGAGAGGCGGAGATCGTTCCGGGAATCATGATTTTTCTGCGCTAAACGTTTGAATCTCTCCCCCTCACTATACGTGGGTCCTGGGGCAAGTGGAGGTATCTGGCAACTTTTCTCGCTCGCCTCCTTGAGCCTTGAGACATATGTTCCCACACAATAGGTCATCTTTTCCCATTTCAAGCCGACATCTGGCAAATCCCATGACCCAGAGGGAGGAAACAGTATTCCGAGTGATGTTATGTCAGTGTTAATTGGTAGTTACATTGAGGACAGTGATGAAAATGAAGACGGGGATTTTTTTATTGAGACAGAAGAAAGTGAAGACTCCAGTAGAGATTCTGATAGTGATCTGGGAGACAGACCAACCCTCACAGTGACATTCATAAACTTCCTCACTTACTCCCCTCGAGCAATGCGCTGGTGTGTGTGTCACCCATGGTTACCTGTACAGGACTGTGCTTGTCGGTCAAGTCATGTGAATCCCATTGCTAATAAGAATTGCCAGATTCCAATTATTATAGAAATCCATAATAAATGTAATATGTGGTTTCTTTTTCTTTTTGTGCTTTGCACATCATTTCTTATATCTGAGTTCGCATTTTCATGACATGAAAGTGCAAAAGTTCCTACTTTTACATCAAATTCAAATGCCCAAAAGGAGAGAGAGAGAGAGAGAGAGACAGCACGCGCGCTATTATCGGAGCCTGGGGGGTATTTCTTAGCGGCAGGTTCTGCCACGGGTTTGGGGAGAATTTTTTGATATCTCAAGAGGTCATAACATGTTGAAAACTACATTGTTGTACTCAGAATAACACAGAGAAATATGCTTTTAAAAGGAAAAAAATCTTATAGCATTTTTAACAGGTGTGATTTTCCCGCTGTAACAGATGGAAAGTAGCTAAATCAACTCCCCGTACTTTAAGGGTTAAAAGGGAATATAAACTTAAGGAAGTATTTCAAACTTATACCTATGAATGTGATACTATTGCATTAATATTGGTGATATGAGTGGTGTGAGAAGAGACAGATTTTGGCCCATGGAAGCACATAAACCACTGAGCTGTCATAAATTTTATTTCATTCTAATGTTGTCCAGTTACCAGTTAGTTCATATATATCTTGTCTCCATCATGTACTCTATCTTTCATATTCCCCAACATCCATCTATTTTCTCCCTCATTTACAAACATTTGTCAACTCTTAGAATTTAACACTTTCATTCTCATTCATCATCTCCAAATGATCAGGAACTTAAATCAAGAAAGGCATACTTCATTTGCCTCACTGTACATGTTATCCTTACTACTCTTGCACTTTTCATCCCACAAAAATGATACTCCAGTGCATTCTTTCTGTAATGAGGACCATATTTATCTTTGCCTTCATTGGAGTCTTTCATGATGTACTCCCACTATAGAGGCATTCACTATGGTCTGAAAAAACTACAGGTTGGACCTCCCAAATCTAGAATTCTGTAATCCTTCAAATCCTATAATCTAGCATAATTTTAGTTAGAGGAATGATTTAAATTTCCCGGAATAATGTAAGTTTGCCAGAACACTGCTATGATGCAGCAGCGCTGTTATTTCTTTCTTTTATCATGTGTCTTTCTGTATCCTTCAGCCTGTATATTTACTTGTACAGCTAACATATATCATATTAAAACAATGTTACAGTTTCTATGCAGGCTGACTATGTCTTTGCAGGCTGTTTCAGGGTGCTTACTTAAGGACCACCTGTAATCCAGAAATCTCTATAATCTGGAAAGCCTCAGGTCCGGCAGTTGCCGCATTTGGGAGGTTCAACCTGTACTTACTATATTTATTAGCCAACTGAATTTTGCATAAAAATTGTGGCCAGGTGGAAAAAAAAAAACTTACATTATTTGATTGTTGCCAAAACAACTAATAAAATATTAAGCACATTTTTGGCCATCATCAAGCAGAGAGCAAGAAATATGACAAAATGAGCCAAATATTATGCACATTGTCTTTTGTATTGGATTTTACACTTTGGGACAAACACTATTTTTTCCTGTCTATGAACTTTGTTTATCTATTTAAGTGACACAATTAACATATCCATATATAAATCCTGACACACATGAAAGAGACATCTATGTACTGTTGATGCCAAATCTTAGTGGGGATTGTTGAAGATTGCCTCTTGACATGTCTCCAAACTCTCAACGTTTTCCCTGAGTTGCTGTTTGTCTATTTACATCTGTCTCCTAATGTCTTCCCTAAGTTGCCTCCTTCTTTAGAGATACAACTCATTCTATCACACCTTGGTTCTTCTTTCCTGATATGTTCATGCAGTCATCCACAAGACATGTTTAAACTGTGGTTTTACAACAACAGCATTAGAAACTCATAACTCCCACCTCAGGTTTGTTGGGTGTTTTAGAGAAGTTGATGTGTCTGGTATTGGCTAAAGACCTTTTGTCTCCATATGGTTTTGGCTGAGACAATATTTTGTTGGCACAAATAATACTTGTCTGACACTAGGGAATGTGTCACATAAAACATTAGGTTCAGCAAAAAAAAAGTAAATTTTTTTTTTTAACTATAGTAGGAGATTATAAGAAAATGTGAAAGCACCAAGCATAGTTGCAAGTATTTACTTATGATAACTGTTCTGTGGAATATGCATCACTAGATCCCTAGAATACTGTTAGCATAAACACTTAGTATCAATGTTTTGTAACATTTAAGTATAATGCATTAAGATTTATTACAAGACATGGTTTTCAGAATGCCACTTTGACACATTCCACAGAACTATGGTAGTTTTTACTTAACCTTACACTAAAACAGCTGGTGATCACTGGCAACTCATCCCATAGCAAATATCCCAGTTGCTGTTGTCATTTCCTTCCTTATATCACTTCATACTCTCTGGACAGCCGCTGTTAGGTGGTAAGGCTAGAGAGGTGATGCCAAAGAAGTTTTGGGTTACCAAACAGGTTGAAATTTAAATGTCTCCACCATTCAGTTGATCCTCCTCCTGAGTCTCCAAAGTGAGGTGTGATAACAGTGTGACCCCTTCAAGGTATAAAGAGGCAAGCAGTTTCCTTCACATACATAAATACCACATGCACAGTCTTGATTGAAACAGCAGTTAGCTTGACGATTTTTTATGATAATTATTTCAAATCCAAAATTGATGTACAGTGGAGACTCAATACTCGAACGTCTAAATAGTCGAACTTTTCAATAGTCAAACGCAAAAGTTCGACTTAATGCTCGAAAAAATACCTATTAGTCGAATGTCCATCCACATGGCTGTAAATAAAGGGTCTCTCCCTTCCTGCCACCTCACGCGCCCCACTGGTCCACCGCTGCACCACAGCCAGTTTATCCTTTGCTGTCGTAAGAATAACATTGTCTTGTGCTTTCTCTTTGCATTTTTTTTCTTTGCATTTAGAAGCTTACAATGGCACCGAAGAGGCTTGTTAGTGGTGAAAATAAGCCTACAAGAAAGAATGTAGTGACAACCATCGAAAGGAAAAAGGAGATTATTGATAAATACGAGAAAGGAGGAAGAATAACTGACCTTACAGCTGAGTACTGTATGGCTAAATCTACAGTAGCCACAATATTGAAAAAGACAGCTCATTAAAAGAGCTAATGTGGCGATTGGTGTGAAAAGGCAATTTAAGCGAAGAAATAGAAAAATTGTTGATTGGATAAACCAAAGGCAAATGGCTGGTGATTCTTTGTCAGAGGCTATGCTGCTGGATCGTGCTTTTATTTCTGATACTACATCTGACTCCAAATATGATTTTAAAGCAAGTAAAGGGTGGTTTGTGAATTTCAAGAAAAGAACTGGAATTCATTCTGTTGTGAGGCACGGTGAGCCCCCAAGTCAGGAGTAAACATAATGCTATACGTCACTGTGTCACCAACTACCACAATGGATGGTGAGAGTGACAGTGATTTCACGGTGTCCGATTCCGCCACCTCTCCTGCGAGTCTTACTTCTACACCTTGGGTCTCTTGCCATGTTGCGGGGAGACAACTTTTGAATGAGAGTGGTATCAGAAGGGCTTTGGAATTAACAGTTTCTACAATAATAGAGAGGAACGATAGTGATGTTCTGGGCTCTGATATGGATATAGGAGGTTCAACCACCGAGGGGGGAGGACATTCCACCACTACCACCACCAGCAACTCGTATTGTATGTATTTTATATATGTTTTTTGCAAAAGATATACAAATTAGATCACTTTGCAAACATTTTCATTGATTGAGAGAGAGAGAGAGGGGGGGGGATAGAAGGGGCGTGTTTTCTGTCGCTCTAGCCAAGGCCGCTGGACCCGATCAGACACAAGGCCATGTACACCAATGATACCATCTCATTCAACCTGTGATATTTTGGTAACCATAGCATCTAGAGCAGGGGTTCTCAACCTGGGGTACGTGTACCCCCAGGGGTACGTGAGAGGAATTTTGAGAGTACGTGGCATGTTTCTCAAAATGCTTCAGTTTTCAATAGCTGCAAATTTGTTTTGTAGTATACAATGTGGCCTACATGTGCTAGGTTGGATGTGTCCTTCACTAGAACCAGGACACGTTAACAACGTTAACAAGAAAACTCTTGGAGTTATATCACTTGAGAGGAAGCTCTCATGGATTACAGTTGTCACACAACCTTGCAAACCTATAATATTTGTTCTGATTTATTATTTTATATGTTATTCACACACACAGTGACTTATTTATCACTATCACTAGTTACAAGTTGCAACTACCTGGAAGCAACACTAGCTCACTGCCATAATGATCGAAAATTGTCTGATATAGTTCCTTTTTGGTAAATGTATTGAATGTAAGTCACATGTAGTTTCTCCCTGCGAGGTACCAGTTCCTATTGACACTACCTCATAGAAACATACTAATATTAATTAAAAATTTTGTCTGCTCCACATATATAACACAATTTAAATTTAATAAAGTAAGTCAATAAACCATGCATTTATTCTTACCCTTCGTGACGCTGCATTGTGGGTAAGGGATACGTGATCAATACTGAAAGACTTCGAGGGGTACATAAGATTAAAAAGGTTGAGAACCCCTGATCTAGAGACTTTGGTGTTTTGCATTGCAAAGAGGAAAAGTTGCTTGTGGACAGAACACCATTTGTTCTCACTCGTTTATTGAATTTCCAAGTGTAATCAGTATGTGAATACAGGCTATTTTGTGTGTGTCTCGCCAAACCTCCTGAATTAGCGCGAGCTAAAATTCCCAACATTCCCTGTTTTAGGGGTTAATTGTGATGAAACTGGCTTGTTTTGGAAAAAAAAACTACCAAACATGATTTGAGGCATGTTATGCCAGAGGGGCATAACTAACAATCTGGACTTTTTGAGTTAGTTATGGATGCAGCCACCAGAGGCCCCAACTTAGCCTGTGGTGAGATTTCCCAAGCAAAATCAGTCCCTATGAAGCCTGTACGATGAGGGTTTAAAATCCTGTTTATACGCGTGAGAAAGTACTGACTAGGTTTGGCCTGGAACGCCAGAAGGGCGGAACTGGCAGCCAATAGCAGAGCACGGCTGGCACACACCCCCCGTACCGTCCAATCATAGCTCAGCCAGCCCATGCTGCCTCGCAGTCGCGCTCAGTGCCTCCCTTCAAACTTACGCGCCGGATTACTCTTTCTTTTGTCCCCATATTATTGTGGATTTACGTGGATTATATACATCGACGGATGAGTGATAGTGATAGCAGTGTAGAAGGGGAGGCCCCTTCGACCTCCCGTAAACGTGTGGCCAAGCTCGAGCTGTGGAAGAAGACTGTGGCAAAGAAACAAAGAGACTGGGGAGAGCTACATAAGCGTGACTACAAAACGGCAGGTTCTAATTCAATAAAATCATAAAAAACTGGGATTCGCACATACAAGGACAGAATTTGGGCACAATACTTATGTTATAGTCTAATTTCATTCATACAGTAAAATATTACAATCATTCAATATTTTGGGATTGGCTACGCAATAGGGTGACAGAAAGACAAACGTACAAAAAGCAAAACACACGAAAAAAACTCAAATTGTGCATAGATTAATAGATTTTGAGCAGACAAATCATTAGATATATAACAGTAATGCATTTTTTCCATTTCCATACGAGTTATTACCGCCTAACTTTAGACGCGTTTTACGCAAAACAGCTTTTTTCGAGTTACGCCCCTCTGGCATAACACGCCTCATCTATATAACAAAGGATGAGAAGTGTTTGCCAGGAAACAAGCCCATAAAAGACAGGCTAACCCTGCTGTGCACTTATGCTAGCGGCGACTGCAAAATTAAACCACTGCTTTTTTCTAAACTTAGGTTTGGCAATGGCTGGAACGAATTACCTGATTTATAGGTATCAATAGTCAAACTTTTTAATACTCGAACAGCCATTTGGAACTAATTAAGTTCGAGTATTGAGTCTCCACTGTACATGGTTTTCCATTTAATTTCTCTCTGAAAGTTTTGAGGTGTTAAGAGAAATCCTCATTTGCATTTATGAGCATATCTGATCCTTTTCAGTGAGGTAAACATTTAACCATTGTGATAACATGCATAATTTGTTGTTGTTTTGAAAGGTAGATTCTAATTTTTCATAGATCAGCCTTAATTACTAAATCATCAAACTGTAGCACAGATATTCATCTTTGTTGTTATTATTACATTCATAGAGCTGTATGATGGTATTTAGTAAGAGAAAGTGACTGCAAGCTCAAAATAACTTGTCAAAATTTTTCTTCTTGATGAAAGTAAAAATCTGCTTATTCTTTTTTATGATGTGTTTGTATTTCCATGCAGGAGACACCAGCATTATTGAATGTTCTGTATGGGAATTTTATGACATTTTTAATTCTTAAGTCTGAATAATAATGATGTACATCCCTCCTTTTTCATAACACTGGCTTGTGCATTTATACAAGCACCATAAGTGTTAATTTTTTGTATAAGTACATTTTAAGGTACAAAGATGGAAGTTGGAAGTTTCCTAATTGTTTCTAGTGTCAACATTTTTTTATACAGGAAGAGGAAGTGCAAGAGGATGGCGCTAGACCCTGATGTCCCTTCCACCTCCATTCCCCCTGGTCCCCCCACCAACCCATCCACACTCCCCATGGCGAAACCCACTGTGGCTGTTGCCGGCCTGCCTGGTGCCTCCTCCAACACCCGCAAGAAAAAAGTACTCCGCCCATCACTGGACTCAGAGAACAGGTGAGTTGGGCTTCCTTTAGTCAGCATTGCTATTACTGTCTTATGATATTTTGAAATGTTTATCTTAGCATTTTTATTAGTTTCACTTATGATCATTATTACCACAACTTTATCAGATTCTGTCTTTACATGGGTCAACTTTTGTCATTTGACAATAACTTGTCAATCTATGCACCTGCAAAATTTGCTCATCATTCTGCCAACTTCAGTGTCCTCTAGCTTGTTGCCATCATCCATGGTAATTAATATTTCTTTCCTACAAGCACTAGCCAACACTCCTTATTGTGAATCTTATTTAGGTTTTGAGTCTGATTGTGGGAACTTAGTCTTTAGCTCACTCACCTCTCCATTCTCCCCCACCAAGGAAATGATAAAGTGCCTGAAAAACATTAAGCTTGACCTGTATCTTATGAGCAGAAACCTCAGGGAATAAAAGCTCCTTGATTACTGCCTTTTGCATCCCAAGGTACCTGGCCGTCTCAGCAGGCAAGCGAAAGAGAGGGCGTGAGCGGAGTGTGGAGTGGTGCAGCAGCAACCATCTTTCCCACAGCAAGCGGCATGGATCTTCCACCAGCCATTTTCACAGTCTTCGGATGCATCGGTCATCCCAGCCTGGCACAGAGAACAATATGGACTATGATTACTCTGATGAGGCCAACATGTATGTATGCCAAGCTTCTTGCCCTGTGCTGTTGCTGAATGACGGCTTTGTCAGTTGTAAACAGTGTAATTTAGGTGGCAGTCATGATGTTACACAGTCATTAAAGTTTCATGGCTATTGCGGTGGTTTTGCATGCAGACATTACCTAGTTCTCACATGATGAGTATTGCAGGGAGCACAGCAGTAGTGAGAGCAGCAGTGAAAGTGAGACAGGCATCTACACCTGTGATGAAGGCCGAGAAGCAGATGATGAGCAGAGTGACTGGTTTGCTGAGCCAGACCCTGTGTATGGTGTGCCAGGTGCTCCAAGCTCCACACGACAAAGGAACCCTTCAAACCGTCTCTCCTGGTGGAATGATGAGTTCGGCCTGTCCCTTTCAGCTAAGGTATATGGCTGGTACAGCTGATATGAATGCTGTTGTTGAGGAGGATGAGATTGTGTGTCAGTCCAGTCTTTGGGGTCAAGGGATTCATCCTACATATGCCTAAAACAAACTGCTCAACTGTTGTGTGACTACCTGTGGAAAAACTCTCTTGCTGTGACTTATATTTCACTGCACCACTGTAATTTTGTTGTATAATGAGTTGACCTACAATACAGTACTTGTTTGATTTTCATGGGTTACTGATTTACACAGCAATCCAGAATATTTATCAGCAGGTGTATAAAATCTCTCAACCAGTCATAAGATGGCTTTATCATTCATTACATGTGTTGATATACCCAAGACCTGTGGCTTTCACTTTGTGGCAGCTGCTTGGGACATGACTAACTGGTCTTTAACCCAATGAAGCTCCAGATCTACTGCTTTACTAATGCTGATAGATAGAAAATCCAACCTAATATGAAAGACTAGAGTATATTTTGATGTTATCAATTATAATTTTTACAGTAATTGCCAACAGAAACAAAAACTTGGATTTCATGACATGAAAAGTTTTGAAAAATTAGACAGAACCTTTGGCCATGCAGAATGGGTCAACAATTGTTGCAGGTGTTAAGGCACATGGACAGGAGGTATAGAGTTGCAATAATGCTAAAAAATATAAATAATAATAATAATAATAATAATAATAATAATAATGATAAATAAAATAAATAAATAAATGAAAATTGGAATCCCCCAAAGTCTGGCAGAAGCTGAGTGTTGCAGCTGTAATGTAATACTCACAGAATTTAGTGGTACAGTTATTCTTGGCCTTTCTTCACTAAAATTAGTTTGTTTGAGATTTGTCCAGAAAGTTTCCAACCATTCAGTATTAACTTACATACTACACAAACTTAGTCTGCAGCATCTCATTGTTGACTGAATAACCCAGTGGCAGTATATTTATTCACTTGCACAGTATGGTCTTCTTCTATTAGATTGCCAAGTTCCATTATAGATGTGCACTCCATTTCTCAAAATAATGATAATAGCTGGATACTTTGTGGACAGACCTATGTGGATATTATATGAATTAACCTTTTTCTTCTATGTTCTCTAATATTGAAGGATATGCAGATCATGCAGGCATTAAAGTCTTGACAAGTAGTTTAATCATTTTTAGACTGGTGTAATCTAATCCATTGTGTTGTGTGTGCTCAGCAGTGTTGAGTCGCATTGTGACTAATAGTTGTGAGTGTTGCTAAGGGAAAAGTGCATTCTTTTGCTACTGATCTAAATGAAAGGCTTGATGTACAACCATCAGAGAAATAAGAGAATTTGGCCAATTTCAATAATAATGATGTAAAATACTTGAAGTAGGCAGGTACCATATCTGCCATTATCTTGCTGTATCTGTATTGGACCAGTATGGAACAATACCTTGCAAACACATTTTTTGTTCAGAAGATGAAGCCTTATGTGATAATATTTTAGAAGCCCATTTCTCTGAGCTGTTTTTCTTCAAGGTTTGAATAGATTTTTACTATATTTCTGTATTTTTAAAGGTTTCATTCTTGCAGATGAAAGTTGGAAGACTATAACTTTGTTTCATAGCTGAAACAGAACTGTTGTGTCTGCTTGTTGGGAATGTTTGAACATTATTGTGGGCAGTACATATCTTCAGTTGAACTTAGTGTTCCTGAAGAGTGCACCAACACTGTCTTCTTGCCAGGGATTGCTTCCTTGTATTTGTGGTACTTTTGGCTTAGTAGATTCAGAGGGATCTAACAAACCATTGCCTTGCAGCAAGACTTTGCTGCTGTTGCTGCAAGAAGCCTGGCTAAATCTGTAATTGATTTTGTTTTTAGTAAAAGAACAGTTTCAAACTTATGGTTATATTGCAATATTTGAACAGGTTTAGATGTACATTGAGCATTGTAGCATAAGTAAATAATCACTTTCAAGGTTATTGGTAATTGTTTATTAAGTTTAAATATGATACATAAACAATCTAGAGGAAAACTAGGTGTTTATATATATATATATATATATATATATATATATATATATATATATATATATATATATATATATATATATATATATATATATATATGACAAGAAGACAAACTGGTCTTTCAGAAAAGTGGTTGTTGTTATTACATGATCTGCCTTGACGACAATGTTTGGTCCTTTGAACATGCTGAGCCAATTGTACAGTTTGTAAGTAATAAACAGTGAGGCATGAGAGGAGTGTATAGTTAAGAACATTTCATCTTAACCACGGGTCACTTAAAACAGCCAGAGCACCTCCCTCTTTCCCTTTGCAGGCTCTGTTCAAAGAGAGGTATGAGACAATGTCTGTGGAGAACCAACAGGCTTGCAGACTCAGATTCCAAAAGCTTAGAGAGAGGCTTTTGGTGAGTATTGGCAGACTGTTGCCACCATTTGTTTCAGATTACACAAATTAGCCAGTAAGAATGTGAGGTATTGTTGACCTTGCATTAGTTTCACTGCAGTGGAGTGAATATTGTAAAATTTTTGTCTTCAGCTTGTATAATGCTGAAAGTTTTTGCCAATATTTTTCATAATTATTGCATGTTAAGTGCAAGTACAGCTTAGATTTTTTAGATGTATAGAAACCTAAACAATTTTTAAGACATTAAGGATTTTGATAACGTAACTTGAATTTTTTTTTTTTAAGAGACTTGAGGTAATGGTTAATTAATCACTTGTATTCTGAATAGAGTTGTAATGTCTTCATGGAGTTGGAAAGTGGGTGTATGTGTGTATTGGATTGCAATTGAAGGAATGCCACACTCTAATTCAGAGTTGCCTCACAGAGACGAGAGATCCGGGCCGGGCGCCGGAGACTGAGGGATAGAAAGCCAGGGTTCAGCATTGTGTCTTCTGTAAATGACAAAGTTTCTAGATTTCTTCAGGTATGTTTTTTTTTTTTTTTTTTTTTTTTTAATAAAAAGTTTTGCATTTCTATTTCAGTATTTGGAGAGAGAGGGATAGTAGCAATTATGTATATATTAGACACCTACTGAAATGATAATTTACTCAACGATGTTGAATAGCACCAGTTCTGATCTGGACCATTCATGGTCTGCCCAGTTCTGGTCTGGATCAGTTCAGGGGGTGTGCTGTGAAATTACTATGAAAGCTAGCTGTGAACTCGCTGAACGTATCCCTTTGTGTCTCACAACTCAAGGGGGCAGTCACAGCCTGCTCTCAAAAGGTAACTCTCCCACTTCATACAAAACTACAAGCACTTCCTACACACACACACACACACACACACACACTTAAAATTTAAAAAATGTTGACTCCTACATCAGCCTCGGAGTCCCCAAGTTAGACTGCTCTATCGATGTTGATCCAAAATGTCTTGACACCTCCCTCAACTTTTTTTTCATTAACTTCTGCAACATTGGCCATCTTAGATAATTTTCAATCTGTAGAGCACTACCTCTCCTCTACTAAACCTCATCTCCTCTTCCTCACTAAAACACAGGTGTCTGAGGCAACTGACAGTAACCCCTTTTCTGTTCGCTCCTATATTCTCTATCTTCAGGTTTGTTCTAAAGCTGGATGTTGTGTCTATGTGTGCAACAACTTAACTTGCTCTCATGCCCACACTCGAATCTTCCGAGTTTTACACCATCTGGCTTTGACTCAATAGTCACTTTCTAACTTAAATTTATCTGTGCTGTCTATTTCTCCCCTAACTCATCTGACTAGTAAATTCTTTGACTATTTAACTTCCAAAGTGGAGCACATTCTGTCTCTACCCTTTCAGAGAGATCTCCATCCTTGGAGATTTCAATGTTCACCACCAGCTCTGGCTTTCCTCTCCCTTCACTGACCATCCTGGTGAACTAGCCTTTAACTCTACGATCCTCCATGACCTAGAGCAACTGGTGCAACACCCTACTTGTATTCTTCACTGTCTTGGAGATACTCTCAACATTCTTGACCTTTCCCTTATCTCTAACCTTCTGCTCATGCTGTTACCTTATCTTCTCCGTTGGGCTCCTCTGATCACAACCTCATATATGTATCTTGTCCTATTTCTCCAATCCCTCCTCAGGATCTCCCAAGGTGGAGATGCCTCTGGTGTTTTGCCTCTGCCAATTGGGGAGACCTCACGAGGTATTATGTTGATTTCCCCTGGAATGATTACTGTTTCCGTGTGAGAGACTCATCTCTTGAGTGCTGAAAGCATTACAGAGGTGATGGTCATGGAAGTGTACATTCCTCACTTTTTTTCTCAACCTAAACCTTTTAAACCTTGGTTTAACTCAGTCTGTTCTCATGCTATACATGATAGAGAGGTTGCCCACAAAAGGTACTTGAGCCTTCCATCATCTGAATCTCATGCACTTTATATTTCTGCCCAAAATCGTGCCAGATCTGTTCTTAAACTTGCCAAACACTCCTTCACAAATAGAAAATGTCAAAATCTTTCAAAATCCAACTCCCCTCAAGACTTCTGGCATCTGGCCAAAAACATTTCCAATAACTTTACTTCTTCATCTTTCCCTCCTTTATTTCATCCTGATGGCTTCACTGCCATCACTCACATCTCTAAAGCTGAACTTTTCTCTCAAATCTTTGCTAATAACTCTACCTTGGTTGATTTTGGACTTGTTCCTCCCTCTCTTGATTACAATTCTTTGTAATGATGTTTTCATTGCCCTCACTGGCCTAAACCCTTGGAAGTGTTATGGACCTGATGGGGTCCCTTCTATTGTTCTCAAAAACTGTGCTTCCCTGCTTTATCCTTGCCTGGCCAAATTCTTCAAACTCTGTCTATCGACTTTTACCTTTCCTTCTTGCTGGAAATTTGCCTACATTCAACATGTTCCTAAAATGGATGACCATTCTAATCCCACAAACTACCATCTTGTAGCTTTAATTTCTTGCTTGTCTAAAGTTAATTATCCTGAATAGGAAGATTCTTAAACATGTCACTCCACAATCTTCTATCTGATCGCTTCTATCAAGGCCGCTCTATTGGTGATCTTCTGGCTTTCCTTACTGAGTCTTGGTCATCCTCTTTTAGACATTTCGGTGAAACTTTTGCTGTCGTGTTAGGTATATCAAAGGCTTTTGATAGAGTCTGGCACAAATCTTTGATCTCAAAACTGCCCTCTTACAGCTTCTATCCTTCTCTCTGCAACTTCATCTAAAGTTTCCTCTCCGACCATTCTATTGCTGCTGTGGTAGACAGCCATTGTTCTTCTCCTAAATCTATTAACAGTGGTGTTCCTCCGGGTTCTGTCCTGTCACCCACTCTCTTCCTATTATTCATTGATGATCTTAACCAAACTTCTTGCCCTATCCACTCCTACACTGATGACACCACTATACCTACATCTTTCAATGTTCTTTCAGAGACGACCAATCCTTCAGGAAGTCAACAGATCAAACAGTGATGCCTTAGATTTCTGATTGGGACAGAGAAAATTTAGTAGTTTTCAATGCCACAAAAACTCAGTTCCTCCATCTGTCAACTCAACACAACCTCTCAGACAACTGTCCCCTCTTCTTCAATGACACTTAACTGTCCCCCTCTTCTACGCTGAATATCCTTGGCCTATCCTTTACTCATAATTTAAACTAGAAACTTCACATCTCATCCCTTGCTAAAACAGCTTCTATGAAATTTGATGTGTCTCCACCGTTTTTTCTCATCTCCCCAACTGCTAACTCTGTACAAGAGCCTTATCCGCCCATGTATGAAGTACTCCGCATGTTTAGGGGCCGTTCCACTCACACAGTTTTATTAGATAGGGTGGAATCAAAAGCTTTTCATCATCAATTCCCCTCTTGTAACTGTCTTCAGCCACTCAAGTGGGCCTGTTTTATTTTCTTATTTATTTATTTATTTTTGTGTATATATATATATATATATATATATATATATATATATATATATATATATATATATATATATATATATATATATATATATATATATATATATATATATATATATATATATATATATATATACACACACACACACATATATAATATATATTGTCAGTCTATCCTATACCTCAATTTTTTCTTGTTTTTAAGCATTACTGTGCTCCTTGACGCTGCCATTCATCACAGCCACACAGAAAAACTGGTGCAACAATTTATTCAAATATTACCATTACTTTCACATTTTTACAAACATCCTTTAGCACTCCTAAAATCTTTGTTCCTTCTTCCATCCTGAGATGTATTTCTAATAATGTTCACATGAAAGTATCAAAAACTTTTATTTATTTTTCCTCATCTGTCAGCACCTTCTCTTGCACCTACATTCCTACTGTATCTCATCTGTTTGCTCTTTGCTACACACAACTTCAGCTTCCTACAGTAACACTGCCTCACGTGTGCTAAATTTGTTCAAAGGTTGTGAAATATATTATGAAAATAATTATACATAATATGCTTGACTGAAGATCCTTAATCACAGGATCCACTACAATCAGAGTTGCGATTGAGACCGATGACAGACAAGGACCGAGACCAGCTGAAGCATCTGGCCAATTTGTACTCCCTCAACATCCACAGTAATGATGACCATACAGCTCCAATCCTCACCAAGACCAGGTACTCACTTTCTCTTGTGTTTTTTCACCCAATTCCTGTGTGCAATTATTACTCTTCTTCATCTGCGCAATTTTTTTTTTTTTCCCCCCAAATTCCTTTGTGAATATTTCATTCCCAAACTCCTCTTGCATGATGATTTCTTTCTTCAATTTATTTGTGCCTATTTCTCCCCCAGGAACATCTTTTATGGTAATTTTCCCTCTCAGACCAACAATTACTTATTCCTTCTCTTCAGTTCTAAATATATTTTCCCTAACTGGTCCAATACTTGTAGGAATTCCTTGACTTAAATATGACCAAGCTTAATAGCCATTGTTATAAACTTGTAATTACATTTTCAAGCATTTCTATATTGCATTTCTTGATATTGGTGAGGTTGCAATCTTTGTTATAGTATCGATGATACATGCTTTGTTATAAGCAACTTCTGTCCAACAGGAACACCATCACCAAGCAGTGGCTGGAGGTGGATGAGGCCCTGGCATGTGGGGGAGCCTTCCCTGGGGGTCTCCCTGTACCCCTGAGTGACTTGAAGCGGCGTAGGCGCACTCCTCCACCACCACCTAATAATCTAACTGAGGGGAGCAATGATTCAGTGGAGAGTGTGTCCAACAGTGCTGGACTCTCAGGTGAAAATGTCTAAAAAATTTGAATACATCTTGTTTGCATTGGTCAGACTAATTTGTTTTTATTATCTATGTACCAGACAAGGGATCCTCAGAGGCAGGTGTGATTCATTAGATAGGAAGAGGAACATAGATTCTTGGGAATATTGAGAAGGGATTAAAACAGGCTTTATTTGTAGTAGCAAAAATTGAATACGTGAGGGAATTTCATATCAATGGCTGTAAGACTAGGCTTCAAGTGTAACATCAAGGAAAAGGATAAAGTTGCTGGAAATACAAGTGTTTGTGAATGGTAACAAGCTTGTGATTGACAATGTTATGTAAGAAAAGTAAGAATAAACTGGGGAACAGTCTTGAGAGAGAGAGAGAGAGAGAGAGAGAGAGAGAACGAACAAACTTAATGAGTGTGCCATGCCATATCATATTGCTTCTGCTTTGAACAGACTCATCTTTCCCTCCCTCATGCAAGAACTCAGAATTTTGATAGAAAAATTGGTAGAGAGTTATCAACAAGGTGTTTTTGGGTTGTGACAGGTGGCTACCGTCCTCCGGTGCCTAGCGTCAGCTGGGATGATGATGTGGGTGACTACTGTGCTGATTCCTTGTCAGAGCGACTGGCAGACTCAGAGCCAGACCCGCTGCCTTCCCCTACCTCTCTTGGCCTGCATGACTGCACGCTCTGAGGTTGCTTGTTGCAGGCTGCTCCATCACTGCCATAGTTAAAGTCTCAGTTTCAAGGTAAACCATTTGTTTTGCTACTGCATCATTAGACAAGTGTGTGTAGATGGTACATTATATCCTTAGTGCTTTGAGCTTTATTTTAGAGGGATTTGTTCATCATTATTCAATAACATCATTCCATTATTAACTCCTAGTGAAAAATATAACTTATGAATTAAATGTGTTGGACAGTCAACATGTTCCATGTTCTGCCATTACAATATGCCTTAGTTCTCATCTCACTCCAAAACTTCCATTGACTGGCTTCACTTACAGCTTCATCATATTGTTTCCCTGGTTTAATTCAGTACTTGCTTGTACATATATTTTCTTATACTTTACAATTACATTACCACCAAGACTCAACTTCCAATGAAGTGCATTTTAGCCTTAACCCCTTCCTTACCGCAGCCACCCCTGATATAAACAAAAAGCGTTCCCTTCCTATACTGCAGCCCCCTGCCTGTGTGCGCACGTGCCTCACGGCCAGATCTACACATTATATTTCTTTCTAACTCAGTGTTATGTACTTTTTTCTAAACATATTTTTGTCATTTTATTAATAAAAGAAAACGTAAACATAATCATAAATTGTGCACTAATCATAAATTCAGCATCACACACACTGCACCTGGTGAGGGTGGCCCTGAGGCAGTCATAACTAGGCTGCTCCCCCTCACTTGCCGAGAGGGTTTCAACACTGCTGTCACTATCACTCTCTCCTATTTCTTTTCAGGATCATAGTCTGAATCATATTAATCTGGAGAGTCTTCCAGTATATCCTCACTATCTGTCTCATAATCATGATAATCCTCATCGCTGCTACACGAAGCAGACGCCATTATCTCTAACTAGAGACAATAGAACAGTTTCACCACGACCGATACTAGAGAACTGATGTTCTTGGGGGGACTGTGGGAATAATATATGTCAAAGAATAGTGATTGGCTTTATAGTTTATGCATGAAAAATTAACTCCAATATTAATTGGCTAGTGGGGGGGGGAGGTTTTGTTACGCTGGGGTGGCTAAAAATAACGCCTCCAGTGTTTGTTTGTTTATAGTGAACCACGTGGAGCATGAAAAAGGCAAAATCCGCACTCAGGCCACGGTTATACACGGAAATGTATTGGTGTGGTACGCACATACCACGGCGGCATCTTGCGGTACCACGAGGTCACTTTTGCGCGTGGTACGCACATACCACAAAACAGTCTTGCGGTAAGGAAGGGGTTAAGGAGTGGCCATGGTCTTAATCCAATTAGAATTTATATTATGATTGTAGTGTTTCTAATGTGCTTGAGAAACTTGTTCAGAATTCATCAGTTGTGCCATAATTTTCTTGTATGGCATGACTGGAATAGTATATGATACTGTATGATGCATGAGGGAAGAACCAGGCATGATCAGTACTAAAGATTTTTTATTGTCTGGGACAGAGGGATGTTTTTATTTATTTATTTTTTATTTATAATTGGATTGCTTCTAAAATGATAATAGTGTTTGATAACTGAAGTACAGCACTTATGCATAAGGCACTTCAAACTAAAATACATTTGTTTGTGTGTTACACTTATAAGATATGAAAATTTTTAATTTTTTAAGTCATGTTGAATATTGATAATATCCCTTTGTCCCTATAACAAAGATACAAGATCTTAACTGCAGATGCTGTATTGCATTTCCTTCCAGTCAAAATATTAATTAAGAAGTTACTGTATATTTGTTTATTTGCTACATGATTTAATTCAAGTTCTATTTATCATGTGTGGATGGAGTAGGAAGTGAACATTTCTTATCAGTATGCATAGCTCATAAATGGGATGTTAGGTTGAATGTGTGGAGCTTAACATGGCTATTGATAATGAATTCTTAACTGATGAAAGACAACTAACTATGTTGTGTGCAAGGCTTCATGGTTGTCAGCCTGATTATGGTTATTGAGAAAGTGTTAGGGAATCAGAGTGTGTTGAAGAAACCTGGATTGGAGAGTATCATTGAAATGATGATGGATTAACACCTGGTTCAAGCATATCATACCTCTCCTCCATACCATCTTCTATGGTTATAAAAGCCTTGTGAAATGTGAGAAAAATTTGATGAGGAGCTAGGGATTGAAAATGTTTTTGGAAATGTTTGTTTTTGTACTTATGAATGCACATACATTTTTTTTTTTTTTTCTCTCTCTCTCCAAGTGGTTTATGGTTAGCAGAATTTTGAGTGAGGTCTTATTGAAGTAAATTTAAGAGGCCCATATCATCTCACAGTTCTCCTTACTACATTCAGTCAAATACAACTGAGGTGGGAAGACAGGTGATCTTCAGCCAGCCACTAAGCTGTGCAATACTTGGCCAGTTCTGCCAGAACTCAAACCCTGATCACCAAGCCTACTGTTGTCTGAGCACTTAGTTGAGGAGCCCTAGAGACAGTCATACATACATGTGCCTTTTTTTCTCTCTTATACTTACATTTGTTCATAGTTGAAAAGGGGTCTCTCTCTCTCTCTCTCTCTCTCTCTCTCTCTCTCTCTCTCTCTCTCTCTCTCTCTCTCTCTAAATACAAGACAGGATCATAAAGTCACACTGGAAAAAAAGGCAAATAGAAATTGGATAGATCTCAAGAGAAACTCCATCAAGTACCCCCTTTAGCCCATAAATTCCTGTGAAAACCCAGTGTTGAGCCATAGTAAGCTTGGAAGTTAAATTGAGTCCTGAAAGAACTAATTTTTCACAGTATGTACTGAGTGGCTTGATGATTAACCAACTAACTCCCATTCATCATGAATTGGGAGCTCTGTGGAGAGGGACATGAGCCTCATCATTCACCCTATAATATGTGCATCAAGACTTAATGCTACAGGGGTGACTTTTTCTTTTTGTGGGAAGACCAGATGTTCTGATACTATGGAACAGTAACTGGCAATCTTCTATGCTCTCTTGAACAGTCACCAGTATGTGAATCACCTCAGCCAACTGTTCAGCTGATATAGAGTGTCGTCTGTCATCTGGTCTGCCAGGCAAAGGCTAACAGCATTATTATTTTGTTTCCTTCCCACCCTCTCAACATGCCTAAAATGACTATAAGAAAGGAGAAATGCAAGAAAAAGCTTATATTATATAAGGCTGGCCATTTCCCTTTATTTCCACTAAAAGAGGACTTAAGCTTAGGACAACACAGTGGATGTTGGACAGTTTCGAGGATGCTGGTGAGGTTATTGCACTTGCTCTACTTTCCAAGTAGGCCTCATAAGTTTTTTTCCTTCATTGTTTTTCCCCCATGATTTTTCCATTGGTTCTTTAGCAACCTGCCTGGAGAGAAGTGCACTTGTCTTCAGAATAGTCTTACGGGACATCAGACCTTAGCAAGTGCAGTAACCTCATCAGTATCCTTGAAATGGTCCACCATCCTCAGACTTGAGTGGAAATAAAGGGAGATCATGGCCAGCCTTATATAATGTAAGCATTCTCTTACATTTCTCCTTTCTTGTAGTCATGTTAAGCATGTTGAGAGGGTGGGAGGAAACAAAATAATAATGCTGTTATCCTTTGTCTGGCAGACCAGATGACAGACAGCTCTATATATCAGCTGAACAGTTGGCTGAGGGAATTCACAAACTGGTGGCTGTGTTCAAGAGAGCATAGAAGACTGCCAGTACTGTTCTAAAAGCATCAGAACATTTTGTCTTACCAGGAAGGTGACCACAAAGTAACCAAAAAAAGAAATAATGCCAGCACTGGAACATCATCTTGATGTGCATTCTCTACAGGCATGAATCAAAACCCTGCCAATGCTGTCTCGGGGAAGAAATCCAGTAGAATATTCAAAGAACATAAAAAAACTGGCGTAATTCTACAAAAGGAAGATTTTGCAGCAAAAGGAACATGTACACTTCTTACCTTCTCTCTCTCTCTCTCTCTCTCTCTCTCTCTCTCTCTCTCTCTCTCTCTCTCTCTCTCTCTCTCTCTCTCTCTCTCTCTCCACCTGGTGTTGTCTTGTCTTCTCTTCCCGTGTTGTCTTCTTTTCTTTCTTCTTCCCTTTTCCCATTCCTCAAAGGCCATTGGTAAATATGTGGTATTTCAATCTTTCAAAGACCACTGGTACAAATTTAGTTCCAGGCATTAATTGGGATGAAGTGTCAAAATCAAGATTATGAACAGTGATGATGCATTTCTTTTTCTTTGCAGAACAGGGCTTGGCTGGACCACTGCAGGAATTTCACATATCTTTGCCAAGTCAGAGAGAGAAGCTTGCTTTCCCATTCTTTTGTAATCACTGAGAGACAAAAGCTAGTACACAAGATTATGTAAAAATGGAAATTATTGATCTTGAGCAAAGAATTATTTTGTAGTTGTCAGTTCAATATTTATTTATAGGCAAGGTAAAGGTCTGTTTTTATCCTCAGGGTCTAGACAGGAGACCGTAACCATTTATAGCTCTATGGACAATTTACTGTAGATGTGTCCAGTAAACCATACAGTGTTGCAAGCCATAGTTCCTTATTAACATTAAGATTGATCTTTCAGAGATTTCTTTCAATAGTGGCACATTATTACTTTGCAAAATTAAAACCTGTGTTAGACTTTTCTAAATTGATATTTTCATATTCTTCTGTCAATGTTCAAACACTGTTCAAATTATTTTAATGAAATAGAAATAGGAAGTAATTAGATTTTTTAAAAGTACAACTATTTTCACCATGATAAATAATTTTTATAAATTTATAACTAATTGATTAATGCATATTGTAATTGGTTAACAAAATGTACATACATCATATAGTCATTGAGAAGTTATTGAAATTGATCAGAAAAGTAAATTTCTTTCACTTCAGCTTGATGACTTCATCAACAGATCCTATTTCCTAAAAATGGTGTGTTCAAGAGAGCACCAGTAAGAAATATTGCTCTGTGTTACAGTAATGGTCATCAAATTATTCAAGAATGAGCTAATATCAGCTGTTGGTCATTCATGCTGCTGGCAATGATCAGCAGCCATTCATGTCTTGCCATACATCAGATGCTAAGGAACAGTTCCTGTGATCTTTGATTTGCATGGTGATAGATGTCATGGTTTAGCATTAAAGTTCAGTTAGACTGAGATAGTTGAAAACCAATATGAACTTGAATTGTTAAGCACTGATATTTATGAGCTGGCTCACCAATTACATATTAAAAGATTAAGAATTTTGTAATGGTTTATGTGTAAAACCATAATTTGTAAGCAGCAGAAGATGGTGTTGATTTAAAGGAATGGCTCCAAACCATATTGCTATAGGTAGAAGTGTAGCTAGTGAGGCTGACAGGGTCTGAGAAACTGTTACTTCACCGCTTCCTTGACCCTACTATTTAGGTGTGCACCAAGTGTGGTTCTTGCTCAGGAAATAAGTCTGTTAAGTCTAAGTCATTCCTGCCCAAAATTTAATTAAATTATTTCATGGTGCCATAGCTTTAATGGTAAATCTGAACAGAATATGGTAGTTGATAGTTATTTATGAGTGTAAATATTTACTAAATATTATGAAAATCTTTGATTTTATAATTGCCAACAATTTTTTTTTATCTACCTAAGAATATGAAAGAAATGAGATCCAGATAAATAAGGCTGAAGGGAAGCAGCCTAAACAAAATACATTGTGCCATGTGTCATAATAGGAACCCCTTTGCTCCGTCCCTTTTAGTCATCTTTTATAACATGCAGTGGCAGTATTCTTTCAGCCTGCACAAAGTATGCAACAAGGCAATCCCCACCCAAAACTAGTAAATGTGACTATACAATTAACTATTTAAACCAATATACGATGGAAATGGACAAAAGCGATGATGTATCCCTTGTTGCTAGTGTTCCCATTGAAAATTCAAACGTCTATTGAATGAAGTACATGTGGACATTAGAAGAGACTGGTGTGTGATATGTCTGAACAAACCAACACAAGGACTGTAACATCACATTTCACAAAAAACATGTACATTATTTCCTTATAGTAAGTTAATTTTGTGCTTTACAGCATCAAAATTACTTGTTACAGGTAAGTGCTTCTCAAGTCCTATGGTAGTAGTATAATCAAAGGAACTTTCAGTTCCTAATCTATGAGACAATCATTTTGGGGAAACGAAATTCAAGTTCTGAATAAGCAAATGCATCTTATCAGTCAGTGCCTTAACTGTGTGGGTCATGTAACTTGTTTCTTATCCTTTTCCCTTTGGCCAGTACAACTATTTAATCCTAATCCATTCAGGATCCTACTGTATTTGATATCTGGAAAAAAAATAGCTTTCATGGAGGATTCTGATGCCAAACTTTTTAATTCTACATTTGCACAATGACCTTCCACATACACAGACCAGCAGTCTCTTTGTTGCTGGAAAATTTTTTGAAGGCTTTTGGAATTGGGGCCAGTTACTTCTTCACATTCTTCATGCTTTTCTCTCGGCTTTCCATTCAGAATCTTTTCAGTGGTGTCCTAAGATTCAGAAACTGCTTAGGATCACAAGGAAAAGATTATAGAGTATGAAGCCTTGTAAAGAAAAGGACTTGTTCTTGGTCAGAAATCTTGTATCAGGTGTGAAGTAACAGCCTGGATATTATCAAGATAAGCTGCCAGTTGTATGACTCCTGTATGTTCAGTTCCTTGAACCAAACTCCACCATGAAGATGAGAGAAAATTCATTATTCTTATTGACCATAAATTAAGATCATGTATTAAGAATAATATCACTTGAACTTTTCTCATATCTTGCTTTTTCTAAGTATTGTAAACACTAAAAACTTTAAAGCCTTGGTTTCTTGATTGTTGCTTCATGCACAAACTTTTACCACGTAAAGGTCAAATTTGAAAATGAAACCAAAATTATGAAATTCTATGAATGTTAAGTCATCAGAGTAAATAAAAAAAAAAAAAAAATAGAGTAAATAAAAAAATATTGAAAAGTGCACTGGTAAAGCTGAGGGCACAACATAATGCATAGCATAAATTTAAGGGCTAATTGTGAAAAGTTTGTTAAAGCCATAACCATCACCACCACTAATGCCATTATCTTTCCAAGCATTCATATGCAACATTGCTGGATATAAATGTGCTATTTGACTCTGATATTCCCTAGATTGATTTCTGAACAATTTTACCAGAACTAGCCGTGCCACAAACCAAACTGCAGCTGCATTACAAAAGCTACTGACACTTATTCTCCAAAATATATAATTAAAACAGCTACTGCTATGGAATATTATTTAGAGACATTCACCTGAAAATTATCATCAGCAAATAGTTCAGGGATGACACAGGTACTCTCAGATGTATGATGCTGCTGAACATCTATTCTTATTCTAGGTATAAGGAATCCCAGGCTTATCTATGTTTTGAAATATTCCAATGGATCACAAAAAACTTTTAATAAACAGCATTGTAAATTTCTTCACATTTTTCATTTCTCTGTTTCTCCTTAGATTTGCTACAGTCGAAACAGATTAACTTGGTATTTTGGGCATTGGTTGTAACTGTCCTGCATTGATGATGTCACATTTATGCTCAACATGCATATAGCAATTTCTCTCTCTCTCTCTCTCTCTCTCTCTCTCTCATACTTTCATTCTTTGCTTTGATTACCTAAAATTACAATATTTCATACACGACGGGTTGAAGTGGCAACAGCATGGAGGGGGTACAGCCAATGCCCAAGGTACCTAGTTATGCTGGTTCTACTACATGTAATAGGGTATTGTCTACAGTCATAGCAGAAAGTTTGCGTACAAGATGCAAACAACTGTGTCCTTTAAATACAGTAGACAATTAAATAGTGCATGACACCTTATTTGCCAAGTGATTTTCCTTGAAGCTTGATGACCACCTCCAAACATGCTGAGATGCTTCTTGCCAGTTTTTCTTCATGACTGGGAATAATATTATCCCAAATATCTTGTATTTCTATATTTAGCTTTGGTACAGTTGAAGCGTCATGACACTACATAAACCTGTTTTTTCATGGTATGCCACACATGCTCTATGGGACTCAGGTCAAGTGAATTCCCAGGCCACTTTTTGAAATAGTTTACACCACAGTCCTCTGACCACTGGATAACAGACCGAGCTGTGTGAGCAGGAGCTCTGTCTTGCATAAGCCAACTAATGGAATTTTCTAAACTTTCAGGCAGGTTATCACACATTAACTCAAAATAACTGCTGATTTATACTTTCATTTTCTCAAAAAACACTAAAATGCCAACTCCACCCAATGCAAAGCACCCCCACACCATGACACTTGGAGCATGTTTTACTTCAGCTGTATAGCATGGGTCAGACTCCCTGGGCGTCTCACATGCTTGGATCTGCAATCCGATGACACCACAAATGTTGACTCGTAACTCCACAAGACTTGATCCCAGTCTTCTAGGGTCCAATCCCTATATTTCTTACAAAAAGGTATGTGATCACGCATGTTTTTCGCACTTAGCAAAGGCTTTGGCACAACAACTACTATATTGTAATTCTTTGAGTAAATGATCAGAGATACATCTTATAAACACATCCTGAAGCAGTGAAGGATTACTTCCCTTCAGTTTTCTAGCTGTGAATGTTGGATTTTTATCCAACTGCCTCCTAATGACTTTAGAAGCACAATTTGATATCTTCCTTGGCTGACCAAAGCGAGGCTTATGGGTATGAATGGTGTCACCTCCCCCATCTCAAAATTTCTTGGTCCACTTTTGAACTTGCCACACTCCTATTCCCACAAGAGTGACTATACTTTTACAATTATAGCCTTCCTTTTGGAGGATTATAATAGCAACACTTGTGTCTCTTCCTAGCTCTTTACCACTTCCAATTTCAGAGATATTGAGACAAAAACACAAAGACCACTGCAAAAAAAAAAAATAAATAAATAAAATAAATAAATAAAATAAAAAAAAAAAATAAAACCCCACACTTTTAAAAATTTTTATCAACCCCCAAGCTTTGGGAAACAAAACCCCACCAAAAGCAAAACCCAAAAAAAAAATTTAAAAATTTTTTCCAAATTTTAAAACATTAAAATAAAAAAAAAATATTTTTTAATTATAATAAAATTTTTTTTATTTTAAATTAATTTAAAATATTAAAAAAAAAAAAATAAAAAAAA
>NC_059291.1:12541748-12556748 GCF_017591435.1 Portunus trituberculatus
TCTCCTTCTTCACACAAAACTACATGCACTTACCACACATACACCCTTCACTCCAAATCAAAATTTAAAAGAAAAATGGGACACGAAATAAACAATGCCTCGGAGTCCCTCTCTGGGGAGGGGACCAAAAATGTCCCCAGGTCGGACACCTCTCCTGTTGAAGACCACAAATGCCTTGACACCTCCCTCAACTTTTTCTACATTAACTTCTGCAACATTCGCGGTCTTAGATCTAATTTTCAATCTGTGGAACACCACCTCTCCTCTACTAAACCTCATCTTCTTTTCCTCACCGAAACACAGCTGTCTGAGGCAACTGACAGTAGCCCCTTCTCTGTTCCCTCCTACTTTCTCTATTCTCATTTTCATTCCAAAGCTGGATGTTGCGTCTATGTACGCAACGACTTAACTTGCTCTCGTGCCCACGCTCTTGAGTCTTCCGAATTTTCCACCATCTGGCTACGACTTAACAGTCACTCTCAAACTAAATTCATCTGTGCTGTTTATCTCTCCCTAACTCTTCTGACTATAGTAATTTCTTCGACTACTTAACTTCTAAAGTGGAGCACATTCTGTCCCTCTACCCTTTCGCTGAGATTTCCATTCTTGGAGATTTCAATGTTCACCACCAGCTTTGGCTTTCCTCTCCTTCACTGACCACCCTGGTGAACTAGCCTTCAACTTTGCTATCCTCCATGACCTAGAGCAACTGGTGCAACACCCTACTCGTATTCCTGACCGTCTTGGAGACACGCCCAACATTCTTGATCTCTTCCTCACCTCTAACCCTTCTGCTTATGCTGTCACCCTTTCATCTCCGTTGGGCTCCTCCGATCACAATCTCATTTCTGTATCTTGTCCTATTTTTCCAATCCTCCGCAGGATCCCCAAAGCGAAGGTGCCTCTGGCGTTTTGCCTCTGCCAGTTGGGGGACCTGAGGAGGTATTATGCTGATTTTCCTGGAATGATTATTGCTTCCGTGTCAGAGACCCATCTCTTTGTGCTGAACGCATAACAGAGGTGTTAGTATCTGGCATGGAGGCGTACATTCCTCATTCTTTTCTCAACCTAAACCTTCTAAACCTTGGTTTAACTCAGCCTGTTCTCGTGCTATACATGATAGAGAGGTTGCCCACAAAAGGTACTTGAGCCTTCCATCTCCTGAATCTCATGCACTTTATATCTCTGCCCGGAATCATGCCAAGTCTGTTCTTCAACTTGCCAAACACTCTTTCATAAATAGGAAATGTCAAAATCTTTCAAACTCAAACTCTCCTCGTGACTTCTGGCATCTAGCCAAAAACATCTCAAATAACTTCACTTCTTCATCTTTCCTCCTTTATTTCATCCTGATGGCACCACTGCCATCTCTTCTGTCTCTAAAGCTGAACTCTTTTCTCAAACCTTTGCTCACAACTCCACCTTGGACGATTCTGGGCTTGTCCTCCCTCTCCTCCTCCCTCTGACTATTTCATGTCTACAATCAAAATTCTTCGTAATGATGTTTTCCATGCCCTTGCTGGCCTAAACCCTCGGAAGGCTTATGGACCTGATGGGGTCCCTCCTATTGTTCTCAAAAACTGTGCTTCTGTGCTTGCACCTTGCCTGGCCAAACTCTTCCAACTTTGTCTATCGACTTCTACCTTTCCTTCCTGCTGGAAGTTCGCCTACATTCAGCCTGTTCCTAAAAAGGGTGACCGTTCTAACCCCTCAAACTACCGTCCTATAGCTTTAATCTCTTGCTTGTCTAAAGTTTTTGAATCTATCCTGAATAGGAAGATTCTCAAACATCTGTCACTTCACAATCTTCTGTCTGATCGCCAGTATGGCTTCCGTCAAGGTCGCTCTACTGGTGATCTTCTGGCTTTCCTTACTGAGTCTTGGTCATCCTCTTTAGAGATTTCGGTGAAACTTTTGCTGTTGCGTTAGACATATCAAAAGCTTTTGATAGAGTCTGGCATAAAGCTTTGATTTCAAAACTGCCCTCCTACGGCTTCTATCCTTCTCTCTGCAACTTTATCTCAAGTTTCCTTTCCGACCGCTCTATTGCTGCTGTGGTAGACGGCTACTGTTCTTCTCCTAAACCTATTAATAGTGGTGTTCCTCAGGGTTCTGTCCTGTCACCCACTCTCTTTCTATTATTCATTAATGACCTTCTTAACCAAACTTCTTGCCCTATCCACTCCTACGCTGATGATACCACCCTACATCTTTCCACGTTCTTTCAGAGACGTCCAACCCTTCAGGAAATCAACAGATCACGCGGGACGCCACGGAACGCCTGACTTCCGATCTTTCTAAGATTTCCGATTGGGGCAGAGAAAATCTAGTAGTTTTCAATGCCTCAAAACTCAATTCCTCCATCTATCAACTCGACACAACCTTCCAGACAACTATCCCTCTTCTTCAATGACACTCAACTGTCTCCTCTTCCACAATGAATATCCTCGGTCTGTCCTTTGCTCATAATCTTAACTGGAAACTTCACATCTCATCTCTTGCTAAAACAGCTTCTATGAAATTAGGTGTTCTGAGGCGTCTCCGACAGTTTTTCTCGCCCTCCAACTGCTTACTCTGTATAAGGGCCTTATCCGTCCCTGTATGGAGTACTCTTCGCATGTTTGGGGGTTCCAGTCACACAGCTTTGCTTGATAGGGTGGAATCGAAAGCTCTTCGTCTCATCAACTCCCTCCTCTGACTAACTGTCTTCAGTCTCTTTCTCACCGCCGAAATGTTGCATCCCTTTCTATATTTTATCGCTATTTTCATGGTAACTGTTCTACTGATCTTGCTAACTGCATGCCTCCCCTCCTCCTGCGGCCACACTGCACAAGGCTTTCTTCTTCCTCTCATCCCTATTCTGTCCAACTCTCTAATGCAAGAGTTAACCAGTACACTCAATCATTCATCCCTTTCACTGGTAAACTCTGGAACTCCCTCCCTGCATCTGTATTTCCGAATTCTTACAACTTGTCTTCTTTTAAGAGGGAGGTATCGAGGCATTTGCTCCCCTAATTCTGGCTGACGGTTTTGGCACTTTTTGAACTCTGGAGAGCCAGCGCTCAAGTGGGCCTTTTTCTAACTTTCTTTTTTTTGCCCTTGGCTGGCCCTCTTCCCTACGTTAAAAAAAAAAAAAAAAAGATGTAATTGGCCATATGAATTATACAGCAGAGAGGATATACATGGTCTGACACAACCATACAGACAGAAGTGTCATTATTTTATTCCATCTTGATCATGATTAATTTCTCAACTCATCTCTAATTACTATATCATGTTCCATAAATTTTAAGACTGCATTTTTATCATTTGTAATTCAAAGATGAATAGCCAGAGATGAACCTATGACATCTGTCATTCCTTCTCCAGCCTCTCTTACCCTAAATTTGGCTTCCTTGCGGGGAATGTTAGTATAAGTGATGATATTCTGCAGCAACTTCCTCAGCTGTGGGTCCATGTTTTGGGAATTGGCCACTTTTTCCTGGATATTTATAACCCATTCTTCTTGCTTCTTCTCTCCTTTACTTTCCTTGGAAACATAGTTGCTTCCTCCATACTTTTGATCCTCTGATATGCATTTCACATGACTGGCATATTCTTCTCCCCTGTGGAAGAGCATATGTTATATACTAATGTATTTGTTCCTGTGTGCATGATGTGACACTTCAGACAAAATCTAAGAAGCATTTTGGAAGACACAATGTATAATCTCTGGTTTGAAAGTAGACAGTCCTGTTCAGAGCAGAAAGTGCGAGAGGGACCACACCTTCAACTCCAACCAAATTTAAATTATCCTTAAACTTAAACTCTTACATACCATTAGGAGAATATTGACATCCGTCAACTCTACAGCTCTAGTAGCCAAAGTAGATATATCTCCTTAGTTTGTACTTGCTTGTAGCTTGTGTGTTCTCATGTTTGAATTTTTTTTTTCTTCCATGTCATGGCCTGCTTTTGTGGTTACACAAGCATACCATAATGACCTGTTACCACCTATTATGTTGCCTAGAAAATTTCTTACTAAAGTTCAAATTTCAGTCACATGTCTGCTAGTAAGGGGAAAAAAGTCAAATCAGAAAATAGCTTCAAATGGTTTAGCTCTAAGAATTGTTCAACATCAGACCAAAACTTATCACAAGCCAGCAGGGTGTAAGCACGGTGTGGGCCAGAGGGTTCTCAACAGATCACAACATGGTCACAGTACAGGATGTAAACACTGTTGACCAAGGTCACTACTGAACATGTGGTCGTGACTCCAACATAAAATTCACAATCCAGTGCATTGATACCTGCTTCTGTGTTTAGCTTGCCCAACCAGTAAGTACATTGTGGCAAGTGCAGCTTTGAAAAAAGGTATGCTGACTCCAAGTGGATGGCATAGACAAACAAAGCCATGGAAAGGATGAAGAAGGAAGAAGCCTCTCCACCACTCAGACAGATGAGGCATGCGTTCAGGTTGCAAACAACTAGAGAAACTGAGTGTACTGCAAACCTCACGGCACAAAATACATTGTAAAACACCCAAGCTCTTGAATGGTGTGGGGTTATTTTTCTTATTATGGCCTTGGAAAATTAAGTATTTTTGCAGAAGAATATTCAGATGATCTAGAATAATTATTCTGAACTTACTGTGGATGAATTAGACGATTGTAAGAAAAGTGCAATGCTGATACAATTATGCAAGGTGGTGCACCAAGCCATACTGACAAGTTAATTAATAACTTCTTTGAATTCTATAAAGTCAGCCTTCTGAAACCTTGGCCAGCATATTTACCCGACTTTAATTCAGGGGTGGACAAACTTTTCAGTGCAATGGCCACATTAAAAATTCACAATATTATAAGGACATATAGTATATTAACCCAAACAACTAATATCTGAAACAAATATGGTATAAAAACAATGAAACATAACAAAACAATATAAATAGATAAACGTACTTTTATCAAATATTTATCTTGAAGATCAGGGGGTGCATTCCACAGGATGTTATCCCATCTCATCTTGCCCTCTGACCTCCCTTACTTGGGACAGTTGATCAGCTAGAGCAGTGTTATTCACTAATTTTTGCAAGGGAGTCATTTGGGTTAAACACATTCATTGAGAGAGCCACAGCTAGTGCAAGTTAGCAGAACTCCACTAAATTAAGTAGTACTGGGCTGCTATTGCAATATAGTAAATAAGAAAAATTAGACATGGTAATATTAGCCTATACATCTTGTTATTAAGAGCAAAATAAAGACCAAACTTACTTAATGCTGTGATGAGTGGAAGTGTGCTTTTTGGTTTTTATTCATTTATCTATTTATTTTTCAAGAGCTGCAAATTGAGTCATCACGAGCTGCCAGCGGCTCGCGATGACTCAATTACTTTGATATTGCCACTAGCATCCTCACCTAACTAAACCTTACTAATGTGATTTAGTTATATTAGGATAGGCTAGCTTAAGATTAGGATTATCTTAGTTAACCTGCTAGTGACAGGATCAAGATTAAGGAAATAGTGTACATGCTATCAAAGGAATAGCAGGGTGGTGTACTTCTTATTTGCCAACATTTTACCTTGTTTTGCTGCACTTATAGTTTCCAGAAGATGAAACACACTGCATATTTTGTAATCTTGCTATGTAAGCATTAACCTCATGAGAAGAAGCTAATCTTATCTCCACATTTCCCTACTTCATTCAATTTAGTTAAAAAGAAATTACTATCACAAGGATTTTTTTTTTTTTTTTTATGTAAGAGAGAAAGACTGGTCAAGGGCAACAAAAATATAAAGAAAAAAGGCCCACTCAGTTGCCAGTCTCCTTAAAGAGCCGACAGAATTAACCAAAGGATAGGGACAAATGTCTTGAAACTTCCTTCTTGAATGAATGAAATCAAGTCATGGGAAGTTGGAAATACAGACACAGGCAGGGAGCTCCAGAGTTTACCAAAGAAAGGTATGAAAGACTGAGAATACCTACTGGTTAACTCTTGCATTAGGGAGTTGGACAAAATAGGGGTGAGAGGAAGAAGAAAGCCTTGTGCAGTGAGGCTGCAGGAGGGGAGGCATGCAGTTAGCAAGATCAGTATAGCAGTTAGCATGAAAATAGTGATAGAAGACAGCAAGAGATGCAACATCCAGCGGTGAGAAAGAGGCTGAAGACAATCAGTCAGAGGAGGGGAACTGATGAGACGAAAAGCTTTTGATTTCACCCTATCTAATAAAGCTGTGCGAGTGGAACCCCCCCTCTCCCCAACATGCAAATAGTACTCCCACAAGTTTGTGTTAGGTCCCATTATGTTTCAGATTTATATAAATGACATTCACATTTGGGTAAACAATTATATTAATTAATTTGCTGATGATGCCAAGCTGCTAAGAGTTATCAAAACCAGGGAGGACTGTCTGTTGTTACAGGAAGATACAAACAAAATCTATGAGTGCAGTAAGAAGTGGAAATTGGAGTTTAATGCCAAGAAATGTCACATAATGGAACTAGGAAAGAGCAAAAGGAGACCGGTAAGGAACTATCTGATGGGAGAGGAACAAATAATAAAGACTAAATAGGAAAAGATCTGGGAGTGATTATATAGGAAAATCTGAGTCCCGAAAAACACATAAGCAAGATATTTGGATTATCATATAAAATGTTGACTAATATAAGAGTGGCATTTCAATACATGGACAAAGATATGATGAAAAAAATCATCACAAGCATGATACGCCCAAGGCTGGAATATGCAGCAGTGGTGTGGTCTCCGAGCTCTAAAAAGAATATACGAAGACTAGAAAGAATACAGAAGATTGCTACAAAGATGGTGCTGGAACTAAAGGACTTAACATATGAAGAACAACTGAAGGAAATGGGACAAAACCAATCACGGATATTTGACTATAGGACGTCCAATGAGAGCCCACCATGCTGGGAGTTATTTATAGTAATGCATTGGTTTCTCTTAAGAGAGGGTGAAGCACATCAGTTTCTACTATTTGCCAAGCTGCTTTCACCATGGATGTCCACTGCTCTGACTTTTATTTTTTTTTTTTTTATTATTATTTTTTAGTTCTATCACTGCTACACCAGAAATGCAAGAGACTTATGGTTCAACTTGTGTGTGTAACATGGGCTGATTGTGTTTCCAAAAATTGTGAGTAATACCAAATACAGTGGAGACTCAATAATCGAACGTCTTAATACTCAACCTTTTCAATACTTGAAAGCAAAAGTTTAATTTAATACTCGAAAAAAAATACCTGATAGTCAACGTCCACACACATGGTTGTAAGCAATGGCTCCCTGATCTCTCCCTCCCCCATCCGCCAGTTATGCTGCTGCAGTCGTCAGCATAACATTCTCGTGTGTTCTGTCTGTTGTTTTCACTTATAAACTTACATTAACACCAAAGGCTTATTAGTGGTGAAAATATCTGGTAATCGAACGGCCACACATATGGTTGTTACCAAAGCTCTGTCCTCTCCTTCTCTGCAGCTGCCATTGTCCTGTTCTGATACTGGTATTACCAGAAATAAAAAAAAATGGTATTTCAGTATACCAGATACCGGTGCACATCCCTAATCCTGCCGCAGGCCTTGACAAAAAACAACATTCTTCCACAATCTGTAGTTTTTCATTTACAAACTTATAATGACACCAAAGAGGCTTATTAATGGTGAAAATAAGGAATCTAATGAGAGTGCAAGTATTAGACCAATAGCCCTCCACTAGTGGGTTCACAGGAATCATACCAGGAGAAAAGTTACAAAGACGTTTTCATGGATGTTGACTCGTCCTCTGACGAATTCTCTCCTCCTCCCCACCCTTCTCCCATCCTTTCGTATGGTATCCATCACCACCCTTCAATTGTCAAAATCTTTATAAGCTTGAAGTTTTGCTGAGACTGGAATGAATTACCTGATTTATAGGTATTGATAGTCAAACTTTTTGATACTCGAACAGGCATTTGGAATGCATTAAGTTTGAGAATTGAATTTCTGCTGTACCAGTAATTTTGGGGATTTCCTTGGAGGGGTGCACCACAGCAGCACTCTGTTAGCCTGTATGGAGGGAGTGGCTGTGGTGAGCCTTGCTGTGTTATTGGTGAGCAGCATTGCCAATACTTTGCTATATTTTGTATATAGGTTGAAATTAGGTTAGATTAGGTGTGCTTACCTTATGTTAGGTTGGGGCTTGGTTAGTAACTGGTGGGAGAGGGTCCAAGAGGACAAAGCCCCTGGCTAGGTTACAATGTTAAGTTTTTATTAGATTTGGTTAGTAACAAGAAGGGGGACCTGGGGGGTATAGCCACCCACATAGGCTATAATGTTAGATTTAGTGCCTCTTTGGTTTTCACTAAATGTAGTGAATACAACTACAAATGTAGCAAATTGTCAGTAAATATTTTGAAAAAAACTGACATTTTTTGGCTTGAAAATGGTAGTTTTCCCTAGATATTTTAACTGTCAAAAATGGTCTATTTTGGTTTTCTTCACTTAAAAACCCTATTTCCTCTCATGGTCCCCAAGCTTGCTGTTATGGAAAAGGGATTGGTGACAATAAGGAGGAAGGACTTGAAAATACTTATCGAGAATAACAGGCAGAGGTCGAAGTTGGAGGGAGAAGGGGAGCCGAAACTACCAGTTAATGTGAGAGCATACACTTGTCTTTTCTATCCAAATATCATGACTGCTTCCCTCATGCTTCATGCACGAAATATAAAGAGAAGCCATCATGAGGGAAGTGCCATGCAACATACAGCCACCACTCACCAGAAGTCCTTGCCACAGTCCATGCATGACACATTCTTGCCTCTCCTGCACTTGAACCAGTGTGTGGTGACCTGATTCTTCTTTAGGCAGGTGCCACACGTGGAACACACGAAGTACACCATGGTGATCTGCCGCACAAGACCAACAACGTGTCATTAGTAAGTAGGTAGTCAAATGTCTTTCTTACTGGATGACCTTTCCCTAAGAGCCATGCTAATGAAAACATCGAAAAAGGAAAGGTCTAACCAACTAATGCGCCTGCCTTGCCAAACTCACAAACAACGAGACATAGTCAACTTAGACGTAAGCTGGAAAGTGCATTGGTGGAACAGGATACATATGGTCAGGGATAATAGTTGTAAAGGTGGTTGCCAAGAACATTTTTGAGAGCGATTTTGAAATTAAGCGCTAAGACCTCTCAACTCAACAACAAACGGTAAAAAAAAAAAAAAAAAAAAAATCTAACAACCAACAACACGAAGTGAAAAAACGGACACGACATTTCCAAGGGAACAACTGATATGGGTAAGTTTCTTATAGTGACCTCTTGTACCCAGAGCTGGAGCATAATGAAATTACAGACAATCCCTATGCATGACTGTACGTGGATTGCTTTCACACTGCCTGGTGGAGTCAATGAAACATTAACTTGATATTAGTTTCATTATGCCACTGGTTACTGGCAGCCAATGAGATCTCCCATGAACACTAAGCCCGAAACTACCACCCACCTGCACACAGGGCACAGTCCAACAAACCTACTCACGTGTTCAACCCGATTGCCTGGTTACGGTACATCAGTCCGCCTGGCCTGTGGCTCGCCTCTCACCAAATCTGCCAACATTCACCCGCTTTCATATAAATCATCACAAATCATCTGTTAATTAATTCAATTCAATAGTTTTATTGTTGTTTTACAACAAAGGAAAAAGTCGGATCTTGCCAACTATTCCCTAAACTGTTAGTATTACAATATTGTACAGTACAATTTTAACAAAATAAAAAAAAAAAGTTTACAGAAAATACAAATATTATTGCAGTATCACATTATTTACCATCTATAGGCAAACAGTGGATATTTTTTAATGATTTTGGGTATGACATTATTATCTATGAAATAAATGATCATATCATAATGGTTCCAGTGTCCCTGCGGTCTGAACTCTTCTATTAGTGGGCAGTATTGTACATAGTGCTGTAGTGAGTGACCTCCCGGCCTTGCACATAAAGCACAAGGCTCAGGTTCAGCTCCTCTACAAACCTCCCAATAATATTTATATCCAAGTCTAAGTCTCATAGTAATTAAGTCCATCATGTGACTGTGTCTGCCATATGTATACTCCTTTGAATTATTTAAGATCTGCTTATAATGCCTACTACTTGCACTCCCCATCTCACAACATTTATCAAGATCATTATCAATGGTAGCAAAAAACATTAGTTCTAAGGATTGACCTTAGACGACTATATGTACATTCACTATCAGGTACGCTGTCATTATCTCTAACTGCTCTTTGAGCAAGACTATCTGCTTTTTCATTAAGATATAAGCCTATATGGGATGGAACCCATATAAAATATACATGTATATTGTTTTTCTCCAGATTATGTATAACAGTTAAACACCTGTTTATAATATCACAGTCTGCAGGGGAGGAAGACACAAGCTCATACAATGCACTCTGACTATCAATGAAAAAATAGATATTTTTATCCATGCATGAAACAATATCAAGGCCTTCCAGGATAGCATATAGTTCGGTTCTGGTTGATGACAGGTTATTAGGCAATCTCTTTGAAAATTCATAGTCTTTAAATTCATCAGGAGTAGAAAATTCCCGTACAAACACCCCACATCCTGTCTTGGTACCCTCAACTGAGCCATCACAATACACATGTACCACCCTTCTACGTGGGTACTGCAACAACTTGTCAAGAAAGTGTGCTTTAAGCTCATATTTACACCACTGTTCTTTTGGTTTACTTAGCTTTTCAATATCAATATTAACATTATATGAACTCCAAGCAGTACAGCAATTTCTTTTTATAAGCACCTTAAATTCATCCATAACATCAAAGTTCTGCAAAACCCTACAAATTTTTCGAAGGTATGGGTTGTTGGTTACATCATCACCATTACATAAAGTCACTATATCTCTTTGGAGAGAGTTTGTACCATTACACACTATACGACATACTGTACGGCACGTTATTTCTTCTATTCTCTTAACAACACTGGGTAGACTCAATTCTCTCCTTAATACCTCTATCTTAGTTGTAGAAGCACATCCTAAAATTATTCTCATGGCTTTGTTTTGTATAACTTCTAGACATCTAAGCTGCTGAGAATTGAATTGAACCAACACAAGGGAAGCATAGTCTATAAGAGATCTAATCACATATATATAAAACATTCTAAGAACAGGCACACCAACACCTGACCCTTTTTTCGCTAGAACTTTGAGAGGTGCTAGTCTAGTTACACACATATTTTTAACATATTCAATACAATAATTCGCATTCCTGTAACCTAATTGTACACCCAGATATTTATAGTTAAGGACACGCTCAATCTTCACACCATTTACAATAGGTTTCCTACACTTCTTCTGTTTTGCTTGAAACTTAGTTTTATTTTCATTTATGACAAGCCCCACATCTGTTAATTACGTTTATCTTTATTACTTTAATTTCTGCTGCATTTACAACAAAGGAGCCGATTAATTTTCTCCCAAGATATATTAGCAAAGATTTGGTCAACAGTTAACACCGGCTCGCAACATCATCTTTTCCATTCACAGTTTTTTTTCTCTTTTTCTTCTTTTTTTTTTATATCATGTGGGCTTTTCGCTGAAATTTACGGGTTAAAAGAGGCATTTTTGGATACTTCCTATGATCTGAAAGCCCACCCGTTACGGGTTACGCGCTATTGGTCAGCTGCTGCTCCTGCCCCCTTTTACACTCAAAACATTGCCCATTGAAAATACATGGGACCTTATTTTCAGTCAAATTTCCATGTTTGGAAGCTGCCTACCAAATATGTGACCTTAAAAGACTCGCAAAAGTCGTGGCATACTGTGCCACGAAGTTTTAGACGGTAAATCATACATACAAATGATAATGTCATTTGCTGGAGGATTATGGATTGAAGGCGAGCAGGCAGAAAACGGAGTACTATCTAAAGTGCAACGTGACACAGGGAGGCGACTTGTTCGTACAGGACCACAAGCTGTTGAAGGTGGATGGATGCCTTCAAGTACCTTTGGCTCTTATGTAGCAAAGAACGGATCCGAGGCCTAGAGAGAGAGAGATTGACCATAGGATCCAGGTAGCGTGGAAGAAAACATCGGGGGTGTTATGTGACAAGAAAATCAGTGCTAGAGTAAAAGGGAAAGTGTACAGTACAAAACAGTCGTGAGGCCAGCGTTGCTGTACGGAGCAGAGACATGGCCACTGAATAAGGTACAAAAAAGAAAGCTGAATGTCGCAGAAACGAGAATGTTGAGGTTGATGTGTGGGGTGACGAAGGTGGACAGGATACGAAATGACAGGATCAGAGGTACAGTGAAGGTGGTGGAGGCGTCGGCGAAAGCACAGGAGAGGAAATTGCAGTGGTTCGGTCATGTGAAGAGGAGAGAGGAAGATAATAAGTCGGAGTGCGAGTAATGGAGATGGACGTGCAGGGGCAGACGTGGACGAGTGAGGCTACGGTGGAAGGAGCGACTGAAGGAGGATCTCAGAGAGACAGCTGCGGGAGGAAGAAGTGATGGATCGGAACCAGTGGAGACGACTAGCGAAGAGATGCGACCCCATATGAAAATGGGAAACGCCAACAGAAGAAGAAGATGCATACGAAAAACCGGAATGGATATGAAGCCATCCCAACTTTGCTTCGCTAATCCCGGGAAAGTTCCAGCTATCTGCTGGAGGGCATGCTGTAGGGGATGTTCCTTGTTCCGCGTATCATAGGCCAGTGTGATAACCCAAACACATGACTGAACTATGTGCATGTGCATATACATATGCACATATAGATGCAGACATGTACATATACATGTGCATTTAAATGAAGGATAAGTAAAATGTATATCAGGTGAAACGGCCTAAAGGCAAATTTTTCTTGGTATAGCAATTACTTAACACGTTAAAATTCTCTCTCTCTCTCTCTCTCTCTCTCTCTCTCTCTCTTTATAGCTTTTATTTAGAATGATGTGTGATTTCATGTCACTGTGCGGTGGAAAAGGATCAAACACTGAAATTTTACTTCACTATTTGTTTCTTGTCATGCATTAAACGAGAAAAAGTATTTTTTTTACCGTAATTTCTCCCGGAAACGTCCTGCTGTTTTTCTTTCAATATTCCAGCTATTTTGGACTAACACCATTAGTAACAGGTCTACATGACATATTTAAGAAACTATAATGTGGTTTACATAAGTTAAACCATCAGTTCTTTCTTAGTTTTCCTCTAGTAATACTGAACACGGGAGAGGGCAATGTTTCAGTGTAAATAACGATCGTAAGCTCCGCCCACTGGCTTCACATTTTTAGGATAGGCGCGTGGCACAGAGTTGCCAGACACTACAGATGAAAAAAGGACAGACCTGCTTTAAAAGAAGGACATTTGGCTCCAAAAAAGGACAGCACAACAAAAAGTGTGTATTATATATATATATATATATATATATATATATATATATATATATATATATATATATATATATATATATATATATATATATATATATATATATATATATATATATATATATATATATATATATATATATATATATATGTGTGTGTGTGTGTGTGTGTGTGTGTGTGTGTGTGTTGTGTATAAAAGTGTATAACAGAGAGAGAGAGAGAGAGAGAGAGAGAGAGAGAGAGAGAGAGAGAGAGAGAGAGAGAGAGAGAGAGAGAACCTGCAGGGTTATATGAAATTTAGCAACATTTAGGCTAGACTGGGAGGCTGGGAGTGGGAGCGCTTTTTTAAGGGAGTTGCCGGTTACTTATTATAATTACCAGTCTGCCATCCCACACAAAAATCATAAGATTATAATATGCTAAATTTATTTTTATATAATACAAGAACAAATATGATAAAACAATAAAAAGATAGGAAGTTGCAGAAACAAATTTATTGACTGCGTGTTTGAAGGTTTGACCGGATCCGTGGTTAACAATGAAAAAAAAAAATTGCTGGAAAAAGGACAATAAAGGACAGATTTTGACTGTCCTTTTTTACAAGAAAACTTAAGGACAAACAGGCTCAAAAAAGGACAGGCTGTCCTTAAAAGGACACACATGGCATTCCTGGTTCACTATGGGTTCCGACCACACTGAGCGGAAGCGTTTGGCAACAATGTTAAAAATATACTCATATGTGTATATATTTATGTATGTATGTACGGTGCATGTATGTATGCATGTATGTATGTATATCGGCTTCCTATTTCACGAAGCAGTTTTCCTTCCAGTATTTCAAACAAAAGTGACATCTGCCATCCTTTTTTAAGTGATACCTAGTTGTCATTAGTTACAGGTGCCTCTCACGTATCAGCTGGTCTGCGACCCACACTACACCTTCCCGTCTGTCCCCCACTCCGTCCCCTCCCCCATGTCCCTCATATCTCCGCCTCCACCCCCGTCCCACCCTCTCTATCTATCTATCTCTCGCGCCGCTCCGCTCAGTACCTATCAGCTGACACACTCTCCTATTTATTCTTTATTCTTTAGTCTCAGTCTCTATTCCACCTAATATTTTTCCAGCCATGGATTGCTGTGTGAGCCTGGAAAGCTTGTATCACTAGTATCAGTTTGTAAGCTCTCAGCCCAGAAACTACGGCAAAGGGATTCATTAGTGCCTTTAAGCGTTTCTCAAGAACTGAACAAGATTATTACACACCAATAGTTAACTGCTGTGTGTGTGTGTGTGTGTGTGTGTGTGAGAGAGAGAGAGAGAGAGAGAGAGAGAGAGAGAGAGAGAGAGAGAGAGAGAGAGAGAGAGAGAGAGAGAGAGAGATTAGGAAAGGTCTAAGGCGTTCAGAATTTTAATGGCCACAGTTTTCACTATTTCAATCCCCCCACATGAGTTTCTGAAGCTGCATAAAGTCGTTAAATAGTTAGACACAATGGATATGGAAACGCGTCATGATATAGAAGGGATTAAGACAGTTTGGGATATTAAATTACCTTCACTTGGCACTTGCAGTGAGGGAGAGGCAAGGCAAGAACGCAACACGTCAGC
>NC_059291.1:12561748-12574248 GCF_017591435.1 Portunus trituberculatus
AATTATTGCTTCTAACACTATTATTACCAACACTGCCACCATAAGCACCACCACTATCGCTACTGCTACAACAGTATCCCTACTAATAATAATTAATGCTGTATATAAGTTACTGGTGTTAAGAAAGGTCAACTCTCTCTCTCTCTCTCTCTCTCTCTACCACCCTGCATTATCTTACTACACTGTCTTCTTCCTTTCTGCACTGATCAAACCACTACTGAAGAACAACTCCTGACCAAAAAAGCAAAAGTAAAATATAGCTACAATATGGCTGTAAATCCCCCATCTAAATATTATACTCCATAACTAAAGATTTATCTTAATATCAATGAGATCATCCTGTACTAATTTAGCTAAGTCACTTACATACCTGCATATACACCAACATCCCTAGTTATAGTTATTAGTTCCCTTTAGCAAGATAGCTTAGACCCTGTTTCTTAAGAATAAAAATGCAGAAGAGGATGTTGCTGTTTTCCTTGCCCTATCCTTTTGAATCACCTTTTTCAATAGTACAAGTATTCTTTCCAGTATGGCTGCATAGTGGGCACCCAGGTAGTGTTCCCTCCTTATACACAACAACGCACAAACCATCCATCAGGCTATCAAACAACTTCAGCTCTAGAGAAAAAAGATCTATTACCCACTCAGCTGGTTCACAAAAATATCTGTACATTTTGCTCTGTGGATGTGTTACTTTAAACCAAATATCAATTACAGCACATTAAAAGAATGTTAAATTTTAAACAATTCTTTTTTATGTAGATATACCCTAGATAGGAAAACAACCCAAAACTCACACACTAATCAATAGAGATGCAACGATTAATTTCATATGACAACACATACTCTTTCTGTTAACCTTCACAAGATGAGAAAATGCATGAAGAGGAACCATAGTAAGTGACTCCCATGACACATCCCACTAAAGATATGTGACCCCTGATAAAACTGTTATGATTACCATATCCGATATATGTAACAGGTTTAAGAGCAGCATGCCGGAGAGACACTTTCAAACTTTAACTTCTTGCTTCCTGTTATAGTCTTGAAGAAGTAGAGGGAACAAGGAGACTGAGCAGGAGGGAAAATTAGTCCAAGGTAAAGAAAGGGAAACAGTTGACACAACACTCATCCTCTGTATTTCTTATACTGAAGGACATATATAACAAGTTGATAAAATACCATGTATTACACATACTTCTTATCTCCATCTCACACATGATTGACTTAAGTTATCACCTAGTAGGGTTGTTGAAGGAGGACTATTTGTAGAAAGATGAAGTATAAATTAGAAAATGAATGATGTGTGAATATTAATGCATATCACAACAATATAATGCTCTCAATTTCATGATGACAACATAACTGAAAGAAATACAACTGATGAATGATGTATAGCACAATATGCAGATTTATCTATATAAGCTAAATTGTATATAATTTCTTTATTCAAGTGCAATACATATCTGTTACAACAAAAAGTTACAATACTGCACCATAATTAGCACTATCATTCTTCTTCATTTAACGTTGACACAATGTAAGAAACTGTCCAGGCAAAAAAGGCAAAGCCAACCACTATAAGGAGATTGGTCAGGGCAGACATCTGACTGCTGTCTACATTCTGCTTACTGCTGTCGTTACTGGCTAGGTCCTGGTCACTTGGCCTCCCACTCTCAGTTGCCCGGGCTCTCTCAGCTAACTCCCGTTCTCGCTGGGCCAGCTTATTCTCAATTTTCTGCCATTGAATATACAAAAGAATAAATCACTGTGACAATCAAATCTTAAAGAGAAAGATGTAAATCTAAAACACACAATGAATGATTTTATAATGCATTGGTTCCAAAATTGGAGGATAGTTGAGAGGTGTGAAGTCATCTGCCCATGTATCTATCATTGTTTAAAAAAACTTTATAATGAAATTATTCTGAAAATAATGGATAGAATGATAGGTAAAAATAAAAATATATAGGTATGCTTTATATGGGGACTGCCATATGTAGGCTTGTTGGCACCTTGCAATTTTCCTTATTTTTCGGGTACTTCTATAACAAGTATCTGACCTTACACCAAGCCCAGACTGGCCACAGGGGGAACCAGGAGTATTCTGAAAGCGTCGGCCAAGGATTAGCTTGCTGGCCTACGTCTCTCTCTCTCTCTCCCCCTCTCTTTACAGGCTGCTGGTGAGCTCTGACTTTTTTTCTAAGTGAGAGAGGCAGGCCAGGCCAATCAAAGGCCACTCAGGCCAGCAGTGGCTAATTTAGGGGGAGTTTGAGGTCATGGCCTTGGGACCCATGCCCAGAAAGGCCCTGCGCTCACAAGGGCTCCATGCCTGAAAGGCTACAGCCTAGATATAGGAGCAATCTGCAGGTTCCTAGAGAACTTTTCCTGAGGTACAGTAGTGCAGGTTGAACCTTCCAAATCCGGCAACCACCGGACCTTAGACTTGCCGGACCATGGAAAATTCCAAACTATAGGTGGTCCCCAAACACCCTCTATATAGTACTTACCCAATGTTGTACTGTTGGCATAGGGTCTGCACTGAAACACCTTTATCTAGCTTCCTCAATAGGTCCACTTTCTGTTGCACTGATATTGTCATATGTCTGCACTTTTTCTTTGGTTCACACACAACACTATCACTTCCTGGTTGCTTGGAAGCCATGTTTAGGGGCAAATATTACAGAAAAAAGTTTTTATGCATCTGGGGGGATGATGCTTGCAATGAGTGGCAGCGTGGTACTGATCCAAATTTGACCCAGAATGCCTGGGCTCCAAAACACAGTACAGCGCCGCTGCACCCTAGCGGCGGTCCGGCAAATTACTCTGGCCAATTCAAAAATTCCGGCAAACAAAAATTTTGCCGGATTACAGGTGTTGCCGGATGAAAGAATACCGGATTAAGGAGGTTCAACCTGTATCAGAAATAAGACCACGATGCAGCAGCCTAGCTTTCGCACAAATTATGCCCTCTGACAAAGAATCATCAGCAATCTGCCTTTGGTTTATCCAATCAACAATTTTTCCATTTCTTCCACTGCCGCAGGTCGCTTAAATTGCTTTTTCACACCAATAGCCACATCAGCTCTTTTAATGAGCTCTGTCTTCTTCAGCACTGTGGCTACTGTAGATTTAGCCATAAGTATTCAGCTGCAAGATCGGTTATTCTTCCTTTTTTCTCGTATTTATCAATAATCTCCTTTTTCCTTTCGATGGTTGTCACTACATTCCTTCTTGTAGGCTTATTCTCATCACTAACAAGCCTCTTTGGTGCCATTGTAAGCTTTAATAATAATAATAATAATAATAATAATAAAAAAAAAAAAAAAAAAAAAAAAAAAAATGCAAACTCTGGAGAGAAAGCACAGGACAATGTTGTTATTATGACAGTGAAGGCTCAACTGGCTGCAGTGGACCAGTGGGGTGCATGAGGCGGCGGGAAGGATGAAAGCGCAGAACAATGTTATTCTTACGACAGCGAAGGATCAACTGGCTGCAGTGGACCTGTGGGATGCGTTGGGTGGCGGGAAGGTTGAGGCCTTTTTTGTTTACAGCTACGTGGACGGGCATTCAACTAATAGGTATTTTTTCGAGTATTAAGTTGAACTTTTGCGTTCGACTACAGTATTTAGACGTTCAAGTATTGAGTCTCCACTGTATATATATAAAATCCATCTCATAAACTAATGGGTGTCCAGACAAATATTTAGTGTTTGCAATAAAAAAAAAAATAAATAAATAAATAAAAATAAATAAATAAATAAAAAAAAATAAATAAATCCCCTACATATTGTCAATAAACTCTAGTTTCCTTTCCAAATTGCAATTTTTCCTGTAGGCATCCCCTACCCCCTACATTAGGCTAAAGTCACCTACTGTAGGGGATTTCCCCTATGAGTGGCATCCTGGTACAGGGTTTAAACCCCGTCTGGCGGGCTGGCAGCGGATTTGACCGGGTGGGTGGCGCACGAGATATGAATGTTGAATTGGCGAGTCAGTCTGTCAAACCTTGAGGATTGGGTATTAATTAACTGAATTCGAATTGGCAATAATTCGAACTGCGAATGGTCGAATCCCGAGGATCCCCTGTATATATTCTCTCGAGTCATGATTAATAGTCCTCCTGTTTTTCCCTTTCTGTCTCTCTTCCAAACATTGTATCTTTGCTCTTTAAAATTCACTTGGAGATCTTCACTTAACTTTGTTTCTGTCATACATACCACATCTGGTCCTTTTTCCAATACATAATCTCTCATTTCCAAATTTCCTGATATAAACCCATCTATGTTTGTATACATGACTCTTAATACTTTCCTTCCCCTTCCTGAATATACCATTTCCTCAGTCTCATGTCTAGCACTCTCCAGTAAAAAACTTCTTTTCGTTCTCTGTCCTTCCTTTGTTTTTTTCCTTAGCTTCACTCCTCAGTTCTCTCTCTTTTTCCCTCCCTTTCTACCTGGTTCACCTCTCTCTTTACCCAGATATGCTTATATTCTGCCTTGTCAGCCAGCTTTCCAGTCCTAGCTAATATTTCTTCTATCCCTACTTGCAATCTCATTTTGACATTTAGAGGTTTTTTGGTTCCCTCACTATATTTATCCAGTCTATATATTTCTTCTATTTCTTTATTAAGACTCTGTTCTTTATCTTGCACTACGGAGATAATTTCCTTAACCATTTCTTTCTCCTCCTTCTCCCTCACAAATTTCACTGGGTTCTTTTTTTTCTTCTAGTTCATATATAACCATACACTTCTCACTAATTCTTCCTTTTCTTTGATCACCTGTATAACTGTGTCCTTAGTTTTCTCCTTTATTTTGTTGCTTAACTACTTCAGCAAAATTTACTTTTTCTTCTTCTTGTTCCTTTTTCCAAGCCTTTTCCCATTCTTACAGTTTCCTTTTGCTCATCTCTTTTCCTGTCTCCAAATTGGAGTCCAGCTTTTCTTGCAGCCCTTGTAATGCAGCTTCATAATTTGTACATTTGCCCTTTAGGGCGCTATTCTCCCTTTCTATTTCCTCTAGGGTTTTTTTCATCTCATGGTTCATTTTAACAGTACTTTCTAAGTTTAAACATTTCTCTCTCTCAGTTCTAGATTCTCCGTAGTCAGCTGGTGCTGCTTTTCGAACATGACGGCAACCATCTCCTTCAAGGCTTTAAGTTCCTTATCCATAATGATGATCCTTCTCATGTTAACTCTATCATTAAAACCCAAAAACTCCTTCTCTTTACTCCAGTCACCCAGCTGTTTCAATCCTAGGGGTGTTTCTATAATCTCACTTCTAGCTCCCCTAGGTCTCGTGTGTGTGTGCATGCATGTGTGCATGCGTGCCCATGCATGTAGGTGTATGTGGGCAAGACCAGGGTTGTCTGGTTACATGAATGACTCATGGCCTGAAAAAAGTTTCCCAGTCTAGCCCTGCCTTACAACCATATAAAGTATAATGCTATCAGTTAGTCTGATCCAAATTTATATTCATTCAGTTTTCCTTACATATCTTCCACATGTAAGAAGAGTAATGTCAAAACACTCTGACCTCCTGACACAGTACACTAGGGTTAGAAAGGTCACACGTCTGTTGCAAACAAAATGGGATGATATGTCAGACATTTTAGGAGTTTTTTTTATAATGAGATTAAAACAAACAAACAAATAAACAAACTTACTTCTGTAGTTTCTGGAAACAATTCAGTGAAGATTTTGTTCTTGAGGTTAAAGCTTAAACTCTGTTGAGCCAATAGCCTTTTCTCAGAATCACTTGTCTCAATGCTGCCAAATGTTGGAGACTCTTCCAGCTGTTATTAGAGTTCTTTATTACACTCAGCTTTTGCACATTGACTATAACTACATATAACCTTTGTGTTTATATTCCTTCCATTGCTAAATGCCAATTTACATCAGAATACTTAAAAATTGAAATGATAGACAAATACATTAATTTATTAAAAAATCATTATAGTTTCAGTAAATAAATACTGCCACTGAAAACTAAAACAAGCAAAATAAAATATAATGTCATATATCCTTCTGGAATCCTGTAAGATATTCAACCTATACTGCACTCTTCATCCTACCAAGTGACCTATATAATAATATTAAAGAGACCAAGGATAACTCAGATTGAAAGAAAGAATGATTTTGAGAAAGTGGTCCTCTGACACAAGTAAAACAAACTGATAACAAATAACACTGGGCTATGAAAGCTGTACTGTATGAATTGTGAGTTACTTACCATGAAGGAAAGGAGTCCTGTCAAAATAGTGGCCACAGACCAAGCAGGATTCCATGTGTCTGGGTGGAAGTCAGAAATGGAGAGGCAGAGACGAGTATTTGTCTTAAAGCGTCCTGATGGGGAAATCATGAATATGCTAGGGGGCCGGAAAGGGTACTCCATGGGGAACACCAACTTGCCGTGATAGAAACCCCCTGCATATGGACTCTCCTCAGGGCCTTCCACTACATAATGCCTGGAAATAGAAAGTGGATCTATTCATTCTATACATTAACACATGATGTTTACCATGCAGTAACAATCAGTGCTGTGACAGCAGCGGAGCAATAAGGTGGGGATGCATTTGGGTTGTCAGATTCTCTTGGACCTGTTAAAGTCATGTTACATGGGTGGTACATATGGCGATACATTAGTCTGAGCACTTTAGCAGCGCCACATGAGCCACCGGTGGTCATAAAATTCTATGGTGCACCTATGGCTCAAATAGCAACACAAATACCACTCATGTTGAATAATTTAGCCATTAGGCTAAATGTGGTTCAGTTCCATAAATTCAAAATTTTCTGCTTCACAAAATAACCATTCAATGGAAGCTCATCAGTTTTATGGACATGACAAGATGTTGTCATCTTCCTAAGAGTGTGACAGGGAAAAAGCTATGAACTGTCACCACAGGAAATGCAATCAAGTGATGAATCTGATGCAAGCAAAATAAGTGGCTTAGCAAGTGTTTCATCAAATGATGCAACCATGAATGAACAGCCTGCCACTTCTAACCACGCTGCATGGCAAAGCATCACTGTATACTTAACAAGCCAGCAGATACATTGCAATTTACCATCATCTGACAGAAATATTCAACCCATTGATAAGTACAAGGTTTTTGCACTGATGAGGTTGTTGATTTGATAGATAGGGAAACTAATAGGTACTAATAGCACTTTGCTTTCACATGGTAAACAATGATAGATTTTATTCTTTCAAATTTAATTTATTTTCGTTTTTGTACTTTAATGAGTGAACAATACTGTTTGATACTTTTTAATCTGCTATTTTTCTGCTACAGAATGTAAGGAAATGTAAATGAAATTCAAAGAACATTGTGTTTATAAGGAAAAGTAGTTTCTTATTTCAGGGCAGAAAATGTTAGTTTTTCTTAAGCACGATATCTTTCACTGCTATTGTTTTGAAGAAATTAATAAATAAACCATCACTTGAAATATTTGTGCTTGCATTTTAACTATTATTTTGTTAGAAATATTGGTTAAAAAGTAAGAGGAAAAACTCATTAATGTACCACCGGTGGTACATGTGGCAGTTATTGAAAGTATGAAATGTACCACCAGTGGTACATATGGAAGTTAACGTGTTAAGAACATGAATCAATAAATAACCTTATAATCTAATTAAATACATAACTTCTGGTTCTGCTTCATCAAAATTTATGGATGTTTATGAAATCATCAAATGTTGTGTTGCTCACCATTCAAGAATATTAGAGGGGAGAGGCTCAGCAGTCACATAAGGCACTGGGTCACGCTTGATGCGCATGTAGTCAGCCCGCAGTCGAGCTGATGCTGTACGAGAAGGCTTTGACATACCTTACTGATATTTCTCTGGAAGAGAACAAGATATCTAATTTACTTCTCTAGCAGTAAATTTTCTAAACATCTTTCAACTTAGTTATAAAAAATGGTTTATAATTCCTTAAATATAATAATAAATAATACACTCCATAACCCCTAATAATGTACTTTCACAAACACACTCTTCTTGCCAACTGTTGGCAAAACATATACAATACATATCTGTGGAAATAGCCCAGCTGCATATAAAGGCATTGTCACAACACAGTACACACTGATTAGGAGAAATACAGACTAAGACAATCACTCCACTATTTCTATACACTGTATAACTGTTTATGATTTATCTTTTGATATAACATGAAATTGCCCTTGTACCGCATGCGCTTTGTTAGAACCAAGCATTCATCTATCCCGACATCCCACCATATATAGCACTCCACATGATGATGTTCATGTAAGGCCTATAGTTGTTAGCAATGAATGGATGAATAAATAAATGAATAAATTATTACATGAATGAATGAATGATGTATGTTAATAAACAAAATAAACAGGTAAATAAAATTCACATACCGTACTCACCAGTACACAATACAGCATTATCTCAAGATTCGTGTACCCAGTACTTGTGTTCCTCAGCTATTTGTGAACTGAGGAAGAAATTTATAATTTTACTAATTTTCCTCTTCACATATATTGAATTCATGAAATTCTAATGTTGTCCAAGTATTGTAGCTCAATTAGAGCACCAAATTTTTATAAGATTTTATAACTGAGGTCACATTTGTTATTCATTTATATTTGTAGAGGTTGAACCCATTCATGGGGCTCACCAAATGCTGGAATACTCTATCCAAATGTGAAAGTTGACTGGTAAACAAAAAGGGACAAGGGACATCATAAATATGAAGTTTTTTTTTTTCTATCATGGAAACCATCAAGTATTTCAAGATCAACATATAACAAATTGATCAAGAATACATATGTACCCAAAATCTTCAGTCTCTGCTTGACTCAAATTTTCATACTAAAATAACTTTTTTACATGATGATGAAACTAAAAACCAAAGAAGATACTGCTAACATAATAGATGTAGAATAATGAAACACAAAACTGAGGTATAAGAGAATTATGCAAATACTTAATGGATATGTTCAAAGAATGGATGAAATTTTCATATGTATAAGAAATAAATATTGAGCACTGACACATGGTGCATTGCCTGAACTCTGTTGAATATCACAAAACTGCCACACAAAATCCTTAATAGGAGAGGACTCAAACACAAGTTATAGTTGCCAGATTTACCAGATTTTGTAATATTTCACAGAAAAGTTGGTCTACTGCATATGATATGTTTTTGGATATTCTACTATAACATACTGATGTATTAAAATAGCTAAAGTATTCTAAACATGTGTCTATAACATAAATGCTTTAGTAGAATTAAGTAATATATATATTATATATATATTATATATTATATATATATATATATATATATATATATATATATATATATATATATATATATATATATATATATAGGTAACTCTTGATTTACGCGTGTTTAATTTACGCGTTTTTGTTAATACGCGACCAAAATTTTTTTAGAATTAATTAAATTTGCGTGATCAGTTTGCTTATGCATGATTTGGACCACATCCCGCATCCCCCGTATCATTTATTGTTTCTTATGAGAATTACAAGTTTGTTTTACGCGAATTTTGAAATATGCATTGCCTCTTGGAACGCATCTGTTGTGTAAATCGAGTTACCTGTATATATATATATATATATATATATATATATATATATATATATATATATATATATATATATATATATATATATGTGCGTTGTTTTTTATACCATATTTATTCCTGGAACAAGAAATAATTGTTCCTCAATTGATAATTCCAGTTTATATTTTTCTTCTAGATTAGGAAATAGACTGCAAGAAACTATGAACACATGAAATTCCATAAATAAGTTTATTCTCAGAACTTAGAAATCAAATTCTGACATTGAGATTGTCTATTACCAACCAAACTCTTCTTCTTCATAGATGTTTTTGGTATCATTGAAACTTAATGATGTTAGCTAAAAGACAGTGTCCATCATGACCAGTTATTTTTAGTCTAAAGGCATACCATTTTCAGGTTATGATAAAAAACAGCTTAGGTACACAGTGATGAAAGAACTGCAGCACCCTTGGGCTACTTTGGTTTTGGCCACAAATGTTCTTAAAAAAAAAAAGCTTTATACTTTCCTTGTAAAGCATTAATCACTCCAGCGGTGTGTTAAGGTTTTGTGCTGTATCAAAGTCTCTAAAAACTAAAAACCTTGGTACACAAGGAGACAATATTTTGCTCTGCATAATGATGTTAGTCATGTAAACTCAAATAACTAAAAACACAAAAATACTGAAAGGAGATAAAGCATGGAAAATCAATAGATACATATCATAATATACTGTTTAGAGATGACTACTCTGTACTGTAAGATGATATTGACTAGGGATCGACGGATTATCGGCGCTGATATTAAGTATTTTGACGCATGTCGGCATTGGCCTTTTTTTTTAAATTCGACAACCAATAAGAGACCAATTTAAAACTGGGTTATTTTGGTTCTGATGCTGCCACACCTCTCTGTCTGCTGTCTTTACCCTGTCTCCAGCATTGTTCCATCCACAGCACCATCTGATTAGTTACAAGCACAGCTACGGTAACAGCCAATCAACAGTGAAAGCTGTGCATGGACAGTGCTTATACACATGGTGGAGAACAAGTTGTGGTGTGGGTTAAAGTTTGGAGGACAGCGGCGGTACTGCCAACTGTTGGTAGCGAGCAATTTCATAGAAATGTTTTCAGGAGTAACTTATGAAGATTTCTCCCATGCTCCCAACCCTCCCTACCTCCTATTCTTTCCCTCTTTTATTCTCTCATGTTAATAAACTTATAAGGCAAATAAAACATGTTTATATTCTCTCTCTCTCTCTCTCTCTCTCTCTCTCTCTCTCTCTATATATATATATATATATATACATATATATACACACTGCAAATGAATATCGGCTCCAAATATCGGTTATTGGCCTCTTTGACTGCTAATAATCAGTATCGGTATCGGCCCTCAAAAAACCATATTGGTCAATTTCTAATAATGATCATCTCATGAATTAAACTAACCAGCAAACACTGAAAACTTGACAGTTTGGATCCTCTCCTACTGCCGATGAACACACAATCTCCTCAATATTATTATACAGCATAACTCTGGCACATTAATTTGCACTTATCTCCTTCCAGATCTTCACAAAACCCATTGTATACATATAATATGATAGTATAAAATGGAAGAAAAATGCTACAGACAACTCAGGAATTTTCCCGCCCCAGGCTTTCATATCTATCCCTAACAAGTGGTACCTGTGAGAGTTCAGGGTTTATGGGTGGGATAAGACAAAAATTAGTATTTCCTAGAGAATAAATTATCAGAATCACCAAAGACACAGCAATTATGAGGCCAGAATCACTAAAATACTCCCATAAAGCACATGCTTCAATCAAGACCACACACAATTTATGAAAAATTTCACACGATGTCTAAAAACAAATCACTACCTTCAGAAAGAAAGTCACTAGCTACCATACTTTACATATTTCATCCTAACCTAACCTATACCCTACACCTAATCTAGCCTAACCTTTACTAATTGCTTTAAAAAATCTGCCGTATTTTAGGTGATTATGATAATTTACTCCCAGAAAATACTTGTTTTCATTTCATCCAGTCAAAAACTCTACATTCCCTTAGGTCCCAAGCTTGTTAGGGGTATACGGTTGGTATGCTTTTTTTTGCCATTTTATTTTATCACATTTATATATATATATATATATATATATATATATATATATATATATATATATATATATATATATAATGGGTTTTGTATAGGTCTGGAAGGAAATAGTCGCAAAATAGGGTGCTGGAGTTATACTGGATCATTATCCTTGAAAACAAGACCCTATCCTTAGTTTTACTTTTGCTCTCTTCTTCCAGACTTTTAAGATGTTTTTCAGCATTTGAATGAGACAAAAAAAAAAAAAAAAGCATTCCAGACAATCATTCTAAATTCAAGACACTCAAAGTAGAAGTGTGAGGCAGCGCCGTGGGAACTGTCAATCCCAGCTGGTACCAGACATTTGGGTACCAAACAACGTTGTGAACAATTATACCAGTTAGTGTGTATTTACATGAATTATTGGGCGTTGGATAGACACAAATAACCAGCCAATATACGTCCGCTATTCCTTATTGTTCAAAAGGACCAGTACTTACCGATCAGCAAACTTATTAGTGATTGTGTTCCGTTCCCAAGTTTTCTTAATCAGATAGCAGTAAACAGATGACGCAATCTAAACTGGGCGCATCTGAATTTCTTCTCAGCATCACGGTCAGTAGAAAAGTGGTGGCTGTACTGAGGGAGTCATTCTTTAGGGGAAAACTTGTTTACGTTCAGTATCAGCTGTGCACGTCACGACTGCGCGGAGTCAAGAAGCCAGTCAAGCCACGTTGGTCCATCTTGATCTTGAAAGGTGAAATACGAGGGAAAGAATCTCCCCCTACAAATTCACCCACTATTACAAGTATACAGCATACAAATAT
>NC_059291.1:12579248-12601748 GCF_017591435.1 Portunus trituberculatus
CACCGGGTGGGCCGAGTCGATAATAGTGAATGGTCCGAATTGGTAATGGAACCGAAATGAAAGCACACCCTTGCGGTGCTGCAGAACATGACAGGCAGGATAGCGTTAGGTGCCAACAGGTATGTGGCAGTGGAGGCGATCAGAGGAGATATGGGATGGAGTACATTTAGGGAAAGGTTAGCTAAGGCAGTGTTGAGGTATAGGGTTAGACTGCAGAGGATGGATGGGAGTAAATGGGCAAAAAAGGTGTACGAATGGAACGTGTATGGACAGTGGGCACAGGAGTCGTTTAATATAGAAATTTGGGTGGGTGGAATAAGAATGCTTGTTAGAAGAGCCATAGGACATGGAAGTGTAGATGCGAGTAAGAGAGAAATCAATAGGCGTGTGGAAGAGAAAGGAAAAGCAGAGTGGAGGAGGGGGATGAGTGAGAAGACAACGCTAGAATGGTATTGGAGAAGGGACCGGCCTAGGTGTGAAAGTTTTTATGATGGGAGCCGTGGGGGGGAACTGCTGTTCAGAGCCAGGACCAAGTCCCTGGAGGTGAACAGCAGGGTGTATAGGTGGAAGAATGGAGGAAGCAAAGTGTGTGAGGTATGCGAGACGGGTGTGGATTAGACAGTAGAACATTTGATGCTGGAGTGTAAGGGGTATGGGTGTACAAGAGACAGGATGTTAGGTGTAGTGACAAAAGAGATAGGAGTAGAATCATGTAGTGAGATGAGAGAGAGGAATGCTAGGGAATGGATGGAGTACCTGCTGGGGCTGTGTTGAGAGACAGGTAAATGGTCGGGTGATTGAGGGTGTGAAAGATTTCTTAGAGTGCCTGGAGGGAACGTATGAGAATGATTGAAAGGCAGGGACCCCTCAGGGACAGGGATGGGGATCAGGTGTGAATGATGAGGAAGGGGGGAGGGAGGGAAAGCATTAATGCTTCAGACTTCTTTTCCAGGTGTGTATGGGAGAACGCCGATCCAAAGGCTACACCGACAGCAAGTGCTGGGTGACTCCCAACTCAAGCTCAAGCTCAAGCTCTGGGAGAACCTCACCTCAAGTCCACAACACCACAGCAAGCCGGGCACGGTAAGCAATGTGTATCTCATATTCCTGTTCCTTATTCTTATATGTTTGAGATCAGGAAGCACAAATTGTTTTCTTAAATACTTGTGAATAGAAAAGATCCTTATTCACAGGGATATCAAGATGTGTGTGTGTGTGTGTGTGTGTGTGTGTGTGTGTGAGGGCACATTACTTAAAAGATATGGGCAAGAAGCGTATCAGGACCGTACTTGTGTTGCATGTTTATCTGCTCTCGCTTCTGCAAAGGATTTTTCAGGACCCATGTTTTAATTGACAAACTTTAATATTGATCACACTTTCAGTAGCTACACTATAACAAGAGCTAGGCAAGAAAGCCTGAAAAAGACTTTACTTAAAGACATTAACCTAACCTACACCAGAATTATTGCAGTTTCAACCAATACACCACACGTAACTATACACATTCTCACGGTCTAGATCACACTTCTACGAGCATTTTTAACCCCATTTTACCCTATCGAAAATTAATAACTTCAGGACAGAATATCTAAAATTTACCTAAATTTTAGCTCTGGATCCTCCCACAGCAGTCAGTGAAAGGGTACTGAGTGTGTTCGTGTGCTTGTTATTAATATTGCACAGGTGCTGTAACAGTCTGTCAGTCATTTGGTTAGATTAGGTTTAGGGTAGGGTTCTGGTGTTCACTGTATTCAGGCAATTTCATTGACTTATAGGGAAATTTCCCTAGATTTTTAGTCCAAATATTGGTTATTTCTCTATTTGGTCAAATTTACCTAACTTAACAATTTAAGAAATTTTACTGCTGGACCCAGAAAATTTAGAATTTCTCAATTTTTCCTTTTTTCTACCCCTAAAAACTGCTTTTCTAACAGTTTCCTAAGTTTGCTGGTGTTGGGGATGGGGCTGGTGACAATAGGAAAGCAGTTCTTATTCTGCAGTTTTACCATAGTGTTCTAGGCATCAAAATATGTACAACCATCCTTCACTACCATGATTATGTTTTTGTGAATTGTCAACATGTTATTTTTTGTTATCAGCTTTAGGAACAGAGCAATGCCAACAAAGTGTAGTTAAGTATGTCATCCTATACGTGTAGCTTTGATCTCTACAGATGTTACGGTCGTTGTGTCGGCTTGCGGCACACAACAAAGTGGTCAGTTGTGCCCTCAGACCTACTGTTCAGGCCAGACCATTGGAGACAATTAGTGCACTTCCAAGAGTCAGTGCCATTGTGTCCAGTCAAAATTTGGTGTGTCGGTACAACACTGGTGTGAGGCAGACTACCCACCTCTCACTAAAGGGCGTCTCTGGGTATGTTACAGACTACATTGGTTTAATAATTATAGTGTGGTTTTGGGATGGAAAGTTAAAGTTTTAAATCTGAATTTAAATTGGTTTCATTGAGTCATGTTATTGGTAGGCAGGACTTCAAATGTAACTACCTTAGTCACTGCTGTACAAGTTAAAATTAATTTTATGTACCTTTAATGCTTTGCTTCCTACATTAATTTATTCTCACCTCTGACCATTGGTTGTAATCAATCAAATTATTAATAAACAAGATTGTTATATTTTGTGTTGAATATTTCTATTTAAAAGGTACTGTGGCCATATATATTTGATGGTCCACAATGTGCACTTAATAGAAGGAACCTCATCATAGCTGCAGTCTTGTTTTTCATCACCATAATCAATTAAACATATGAAGGGCACTGGATTTGTGCAAATATTTTAATCAGATTCTAGACAGTGGTGTGATTAACTGTTGCTGTTTTTTCCTCATAGCTCTTGAGCTTTTTATTCTCTGCATGCTTTTGTCTTGCTTTCTTTAGTGCACCATTTCAGCTTTCATTAATTCAGTTATTCCAGATTTCAGCCATTTAACACTAAATATGGAGTGATACCGATTCTGACCAACTTGGGACCTCTTGCTCTGCCCTCCACGGGTGCCACTCCCAGCCGCTCTGTTGTAAAGTGGTCATGGAAGAAGGGCAAGAGGAAGACTGTTAAAACTGTTTTGAAGCGATTCAAGAGACTCCATTGGTGAGACCAAAAGTCTGTTGTTCACTGACATACAGCTAAAACTATTAGTACAAAAAATTTCCAAAACCAAATTATAGTATAATACACGAGTCCCTTTTGAGAGTACTAAAGCGTTGGACTATGATTTGTGTTCAGCTGGATCATATGTTCATTTCTAGATATTATTTGTAGTCTTGAAAAAAAAAAAGAAGAAATGCAAGAAGCTTTAGGTACATTTCTATTTTTCATACATGATACTTTCATATTTCCGAATTTCTTCCGTTTCAGTTCATATATATATTTTTTTTTCCGTGTATATTTTTTTCATCAAATTATGAAGTAGTGTTTTGTGCTGTGTTGTTAACCTCCAGTAATGGGTACCTTGTTTCAGGGGAACACGAGGCATATGGATCAGGGCTCGGGCAGGTGCCAAGAAAAGGATGTGGAAGAAATCTCCTGCCCAGAGGCGTCGATGCAAGACACATGTTTTCTGCAATGCAACACAATCTCTTTTGTTGGACAAAATGGTGAGCATTTCTAAGTCACTAGGACCTGATGAAATACAGTGGAGACTAGGGATGGGCGATATGGACTAAAAAAAATTATCACAATAATTTCTGGCATTTATCCCGATAATGATAAGTGACAATATAAATTGAGGCAAAAAACTCCACTGTAGACAGTACTGTTTTAAGCCATCATGACACTCATCATACATCTTAGGCAGGGCTGTCTTGGAAGAATACTTCCTTGAGGGCATGTTGTATCTGGCATCCATTTTATGGATCATCCTTCTTTCTCCAAAATTTGGATTGACAATATATCTTTAGCCAGGCGAACGACACTGCCTCTGTTAATTCTTTCCATCGTTTGCTATGCTTATCATATGGTATGGAATGAGCTGATGCATTGCCAATTTTCATCTGGCTAGTTTTTTTACCAGAGGTTTTGGGTGAAGTGGATGCTGTCATTTTGGCTGCATCCATGCGCATTTTCTGACTCTCGTCATACTCCAGTTTGTGTTGGTCTTTGAGGTGGTGGAACAATTTGGTGGTGTTACCATCCTTTGTAGTCACAGTTTTGTTACAAACTCTGCATATAACAGAGGTTTGCTCCATGTTAGACTTATTGTAACCAAACCAGTTCCAGATAATTGAGCTGGAGCCTTGTTTAGCTACATTTTCAACAGAATCTTCCTCTTCTTTCTTCTTCATCACCAGTCACTTCATTTTCAGAACCTAAATCAATTGAGAGGCTATCAGATGAGCATGAAGACTATTTCATAAAGTGGGTCATTAGTCTTCAATATGGGCTTTGTTCTCTTTCTTTTGTTGAACTAGGTTGACCATTAAACTGGGTAGAATTAATTTTCATCTACTGTGAAAGAGATGAAAAAAATGTAAGATGTTAGGAATGGAGAGGTATAGTATGCATAGATACACTCTGGAAATCTACAAATAACAATGTCCACTGGTGGGCTGTATCGCAGACATAACATATGTTCTTCATGGTATGTGATGTGACCCACTGGTGGGCAAACAATTTGACATTGCCAGTGATTTCAGTGATGCTTCCAGACAACACTCACCTCCTCTCACTCTGCTAGCATCAGCTGCACTGAAGTGATCATCATTTACTTGAATCTCATTGAGGGAGAGTTCACTGTGCTGCCAAACATAGGCAACCTGTTAAAAGAGTAGACAAATTTATGAATGAGAGTGATAGGTGGAATTGGTAGCTTTGTTCACACAGGCTGCCATGTGTAAGCCTGACAGCCTTTTTGCAACTTTGCTCATTTTCTTACATTCTTCTATTTGGTCTTTGTAAAATAATAAACTATCTAAACTTAACATCGTAAGAAGAAACCCAGCATACTTTGTATGACAGAGAACCACCATACCACACTGTATTGTATTCCTTTATAATGTACTCTGACAACTTTCACTACTCCCCTGTTCATTCCTTTACCTTTCCCACAATGGACCAATAATTTCCACATACAAAACAGTTGCCCTTAATTTTGTTCACATTGCAGGTAGCCTTAGTTAACTTGATTTATTCTTCAGGTGACGAGGTATTGGAGGAGAATGAGGCACTACCCTGATGATCCTTATGCCCCCTACATGAAGAGAGAAAACTTCAAGCTGACAAATGGTTACCCAAAGGAGTTTTACTAGTGGCTGCACTGCACTGAGAGAGTAGTGTGTCAGGGGTAGGATGCTTGCTTATCACTTTAGTTCCAGATCCAGAGTGGAAAGTCCTTGGCAACCTCCTATGGGTACCTTTTTTATATACTTGTACATTGTGTATGATTGTATATTTTAAATTATGATTCTAGTTTAATTCTGGGTATGTTGCCAAATTCTTGGCTTAACCTGATCTGTCTTAACATGTTTATATCATTGATTAAAGTCACATAGTGTACTGATGGTTTGTTATTCAGCCTTATATATTGATGTGACTAGGTTTTCTGATGAGAAATTTCAAGATAGATTAAGTAAGGGATGGAATAGTTGTAAACTGATCCATCAGATATATATTATTTCATACATAAGATTTACTGGTGAAAAAAAAAAGGAGGAAAAAGTTATCCTTGAAAGCATATAATGGCCAATAATTGCATATATCTTAGAAAATGGTTTTATATTTACAGGGAGATCCCAGTGGTACAAGCAGTTAGATTCTATATGAGTTGCTTGTACAGTGATTCTTATGCAATGAAATGCATAACTAATGACAAAAAATAGATTGGCTTCAACTGTTGTCAAAGCTTTAAATTTTCAAGATAAAAATAGTATAAAAAAAAAAAAATAAAAAAAAAAAATACAATATGAAACCTGAAATGTATGATACCAATCACAATGAGGATGTTTATATTACATAACTGTCAATAAAGCCAACTAAAACGGAAAATAACATGAGCATGATTTCATACTAATTAAACATATAAAGCATGCATAACATTTACTAATGCATAGTTAATGGTGAGAGCATGCTTGATAAGTAGGAGACAGGAAGTAAACGGTTCTCTTATAGTGTTCACAAACTCACTCCTTTATATTCTAATAATTGTGTGTTGTTATACATCCCTGAAGGTGCAGGAAGGTGAACAAATATTTAGCTTTTTGCTATGTGCCATGGACTGAAACTTGGATTTTACGCACATATAAAGAAAGTAGTCCCTAATCAACTTGTTTCATATCAGTTTCTCACACATCAGATGCTCATGTAATGGGAACTCTTTTTACTTAAAATACTTAAGGCTAGTGGCTCTTAGCTTATTAATACCATGGCCCATCTAAGAAATAAGGTATTAGTGACATACTTGACACGGATAAGCTACTGTAGATCTTTTATGTGCGGCTGAATGCATTGCGAGTGTGTACATAACTTGTTGTTGTTGTTGTTAGGGCCGCGTACATAACTTGGATCCCCTTCAGTTTTCAGCCTGTTTATGTATTTGTTCCTGACAAACAATGCTTCCCAAAGATACAAGGATTTAAACACAGTTAAAATTTGAAGAACCAGATGTGAGAACAGATGGTAAACAAAGATACTACTTAACTAGGATATTGCAAGATCCAGTTTACAGTTCATCTACAAATTTTTGGCTGTTAACTGCTGTTTTAAAGTAAATATAACTATTTTTGGCAGTTAACTGCTGTTTTTAGGTAAATATAACTGAGATAAAGTAAATTTCAACAGCCCTTATTGAATGAATGTGAGATTGTTGCAGATGTGTATAGAAGAATGGTGAGAAGAAAGCAGTTTACCAGTCACCAACAAACAGTATGCATGCAAATCAAGGATGACTTAAAAACCCACCCTCCCATGGCTTTCAAGGTACATATATGAATGGGGATCAGTAAGTAAAGGAAATTGTTACTGATAAGCAACCAAAAACTAGAAAAGTAGTATACTATAGAAAATTGAAGTTATAAGTTTGATTTTTCAAACTTTTAGATATTAGATTCTCTCATCAACAGAATAGCAAATTCTGCCTTCTGCAGGTTTGCATCCTTGAAAATTATTGATGCTTTCCCTAGGGGGAACATTACTGCATTAATAACAACTGCTTTAAGTTTTCCCATTCTCAACATTATCATTAGCTTACTGGCCTGACAGTCTAGGCCCTAGGGATATGAGATGATGGGTACATATCTTAGGTCCAAAAGTTGAACCTTTTTATTTGTCATACATCTCCAGTCATTATCAACAAGTAAACTTTGGTACAACTATCACTGAGATTGAAGGTTACATTTTTGTACATAATTTGGAACCTTACCTTTCCAAAACTGTAAGTGGTTCAACTGGTGGAATCAAAAGCATTTCATCTTATAAACTTATGCTTTATGAATATTATCACTATTAGTAAGATATTCAGGCAATAAAATATACTGCTAATTTTTTTTTTTTTTTTCATTTTCAAATAAACACAGAGCAGTATATGTATTAGTAAAATATGGATAAAATGATTTTCTACATTAGTGAATGCAAATGAGAATTTTCTAAAATTCACTGATAGAAATGAAAGCTGCAGATGTTGCAGTTCAATCCACATTCCACAATTCAGGTATTACTAATCATTTATTGGAACTGAATTGAATATTTTTGGGATACTAGATCAGACAATTTCAAATTTCTTTATTGAATTTATTTATTAATACATTGTAAGAGTTTGGCCATAAAATGTGAATAACCATAATCTTTAATTTCCTATGTTTCCAGGATGCGGGATGAAGATCCACTCTTATATGTATCCTATCATCCTCTTTTCCCAACCTCCTCCCTTTGAAAGAGGAAAACACAACCATCATTCTGTGGTATTTGCCTACATCAATTTATGGAGCATGTTGATACTCGCTTGTTAAAACTGATGGTACATTGTTATACTTAAGGAAAAATTTCTTGTCCCTGTAAGCACTCACAATGACCATTTTTTTTCCCTCACACACTAGTCCAGCACCACCAAACAAAAAGTTTACAGCAAACACTTGACTAAAAAAGCGATGCAAGACTGCCACATTAAGATAAGCCTTTGCACACACATATGTACAGGGGGAGAGGGGGCCATAGGTTCTCCTATCTCCAAATGAAAAAAGTGTTAGATTACGTATAACCAAGGATAGATAGAGACATGGATCCAGGTAGCGCTGCCAGGCGCATGGAGGAACCAAAACATACGCCAGCCGAAAATCAACATTATATAGAAACACCTACTGGTTTAAGAAAACTGACTGAAGATACTATGGATAAGGATTTCTCAGGTTTCCGAGATAAACGAGGAAACAAGAGGAGACTTGTAAATGTAGAAAGAGAATTAAGATATTTGAAGGAGGTGATGTCCAGTCTCATGGACAAACATGACCGACTGGTAACAGAAAACACAGCCTTGAAATTGAGAATAACTGAATGTGAAAAGGTCAGTGGAATAAACCAGGAATTAAAAGATTTTAGAAATAAGGAAGCAAAATGATGCTCTAAAAACCACATGCCAGAACTTGCAGGATAAAGTGCAGCAAGGGGTTACAGACAGGATAGAAGGTGGTGTAGGTGAAAACAAATTGAAAGAACTAAGAAATGAATGAAAACAAGAACAAGAGGAGGAAAAAGTCAAATTTTCAGAAGTGGTAAAGAGACAAATTCAGAACACAAAAGTTGCTGTAATCGAAGTTATCAAAGAAAAGGAAAGTATGGTGAGGGATGCAGTAGACAAGAAAAAAAGCTTCGTGATGTACGGGATGAGAGAAAAGAAAAATCCAAATAAATTCACAAGAGAACGTGAAGAAAGGGAAATGGCCAAAACAGTTATCAAAAGGGTACAAGACATGGAGGTGGAGGAAGTGGTTAGGCTGGGAAGTTACACTGAAGGGGGTAAGAGACCAATGAAGGTGAAAATGAGATCTCAAGTGGCTGTAGAAGAAATAATGGCTAGAAAAGGGAAGTTAGCCGATGATGTCGATCACAAGGAAATATGGATAAAAAAAGATATGAACTTAGAGGAAAGGGAAAAGGAGAAAGTGCTAAGAAGTGAGGCTAAGGAAAAAAACGAGAAAAGGACAGAGATAGAGAAGAAGAATTTTTACTGGAGGGTTCTGGATATGAGACTAAAGAAGTGGTACTTAAGGAAAAAAGAGGAGGTCGTGGAGGAGGCAATAAATTAAGAGTGACTTATACTAACATAGATGGTTTGTTATCAAGTATATTGGAAGTTCGGGATTATTTGAAAGAGAAAAAGCCAGATGTAATGTGTATCGTTGAAACAAAACTGAAGAATGAGATACATGTCAACTTTAAAGAGGAAGGATATAATACCTGGAGGAGGGACAGGAAGGATAAAGGGGGAGGAGGAGTGCTAATAATGGTTCGTGATAACATTTGTGTGGAGGATGTGCAATATGGAGAGGATAAAGTGGAAGCATTGGGAGTAACAATCAGAACAGAAGATTTGAAGAAGAAAAATCATAGTTACATTATGTTCCACCAAAGACTAATACATGGGGATCAGAAGAGCATAAAGATATGCAAAGAGAGACAATAAAGTATCTGAATAACATGATAAGAAGAGATAGAAGAATACTCTTAGTTGGAGACTTTAACTGTAAAAAAATAAACTGGAGAGAGATGGAAGTAATGGACAATGCTGGGCAGTGGAGTGAGAAAGTGTTACAGATGACTATGGTTAATACAATGGACCAGTGGGTAGAAGAGTCAACAAGATACAGGGGGGAAGAGGAACCATCGTTACTTGACCTAGTCTTCACAAAAAAACCGGAGTCCCCTCCAATCATACAATACCTTAGTCCAATGGGGAAAAGTGATCATGTGACATTAGAGATGCAAATGCATGAGGAAGATGAGATAAGATACAGAGAGGACTATAAAGGAGAGAGATTAAATTATGCAAGAGCAGATTTTGAAAAACTAAGGAGTTATTTTGCTGATATTGAGTGGAGTCATATTATTATGTGCAGGAAGACTGTACAAGAGAAATATGACATATTCTTACAGGAATACAATGAAGGAGTAAAAAAGTTTGTTCCTGTTTATAGAGTTAAGAAAAAAATACATGCTTGGTACAATGCTTACAAGTAAAAAAAGGTAAAGGATAAAGTGTGGAAGAAACTTTTAAAGCAGGGAAATGACTTTAATAGTCAGCAGTACAAAGATACTAAAAATGAATATATTAGAGTAAGGAGAGAGGAAGAAAGAAAGATTGAGAAGGATATAGAGGATAAAAGCAAGGATGAACCCAAACTTTTCTACAAGTTTATAAACGGCAAAACAAAGAATAAGGAAACAATTGAAAAAATAATTAAAGAGGGAAAGACATACCCAACAGAGAAAGAAATGTGTGAAATAATGAATGAGAGCTTCAAAACGGTATTCACTGAAGATGATGATTTCACAGAACCTAATAGGATGTTGAATTGCCTATGATTACAGGAAATTACAGTTCATAAAGAGGATATTGGAAGTTTACTGGACAAGTTGGAAGTCAGAAAAGCAATGGGGCCAGATGGTGTACCAGGCTGGGTGTTAAAAGAATGTAAAGAGCAATTACTGGAGTCAATTTGGGAAATAATTAAAAGTTCAATAAATGAAGGGAAAGTTCCACTAGAGTGGAAGAGAGCCAATGTAGTACCGATATTTAAAGGAGAAAAGGCAACAGAACCACTAAACTACAGACCAGTGTCACTTACAAGTGTCGTAGGGAAGTTATGTGAAATAATTATCAAAGAAAAATGGGTTAAATTTCTAGAAGAGGAGCAAGTCATATCGAACAGACAATTTGGGTTCAGGACAGGGCGGTCATGTGTATCAAACTTATTAAGCTTCTACTCCAGGGTTATTGCAGGACTTGAAAACAGAGATGGATGGGTAGACACAGTATACCTGGACATTAAAAAGGCATTTGATAAAGTCCCTCATGGAAGACTTCTTTGGAAACTAGAGAACATAGGAGGACTGCATGGAACCTTGCTCGAATGGACAAGAGATTATTTGAAGGATAGAGAAATGAGAACTGTGATCAGAGATACATACTCATCTTGGAGTAAAGTAACTAGCTGGGTGCCACAAAGGTCAGTGTTAGCCCCCATTATGTTTCAAGTTTATGTAAACGACATTCACATTGGGGTAAACAGCTATATGAATTTATTCGCTGATGATGCAAAGTTGCTAAAAGTTATCAAAACCAGAGAGGACTGTATACTGCTACAGGAAGATTTAAATAAGATCTATGAATGGAGCAAGAAGTGGAAATTGGAGTTTAATGCCAAGAAATGTCACATAATGGAACTAGGAAAGAGTAAGAGAAGACCAGTATGGAACTATTTGATGGGAGAGGAGCAAATAATGAAGACTAAAGAGGAAAAAGATCTTGGAGTGATCATACAAGAAAATCTGAGCCCTGATAAACACATAAACAAGATATTTGGACTATCATATAGGATGTTGACTAATATAAGAGTGGCATTTCATTACATGGATAAAGATATGATGAAAAAAATCATCACAAGCATGATACGCCCAAGGCTGGAATATGCAGCAGTGGTATGGTCTCCGAGTTCTAAAAAAGATATAAGAAAACTGGAAAGGATACAGAAGATTGCTACAAAGATGGTGCCGGAATTAAAGGACCTCACATATGAAGAACGACTGAAGGAAATGGGACTGCCAACCTTACAAGATAGAAGAGAATGTGGGGACCTAATAACAATGTATAAGATAGTAAATGATATTGAAAAGATAGACAAAGAAGACCTGGTGCTGTTGGTGGAAGAGGATGGAAGGACAAGAGGACATGAAAAGAAGATCAGGATGAGGCAGTGTGTGAAGGATGTTGGAAAATACAGTTTTCCACACAGAATGGTAGAAAAATGGAATGCATTGGATAATGGAATTGTTGCAGCACATAGAAAAATTAGATAAATGGAGATATGGAGACAGGACACTATGAGCCCAGCTCAAACCCTGTACAATACAACTCAGTAAATACCATCCAAGAGCATTATTATACTTAGTATATTCTCCTTTGAGGTATATTTTGATGGCTGTTGTTGCTGCTGGAGGATCTGTATCTTCACTCTTACTATTTGAAGTGTACAAAGCATAGGACTACACTAGTACTAGCAGCAGAGGCATCACAATGGGAGACACTGTCTCGCTCCTGTCATGATATGGAGCTGACACAACTTGAAACATGACACCTAATCCTCCTAATGGGGTGGAGGCTCACCCACTACTAGCATTTCAGTTATGTTTGTTTTTCTGTCATTCATATAGTGTGTGTAAAGTTTGCATTGAGTTTATGTTATTTATGTTATTTATAATTTATTTTATGTGTTAATTCTTTAATAAAATATTTATTTACTGAACTTCATTTATCATCATTCCAGGCCAGGGGCCCCCTTGGTCCTTCTTGCCTAGGGCCCCCAGGGAGTCTAGCAATGCCCCTGACTAACAATGCTCATCTATGAAGACTTAAAAACCCTATGCAGTGCAGTAGCACTAGAAGTGAAAAATCCACAAAGGAGCAAGAAAAGTCTGAAGTGCAGTGGCACTACAAGTGACAATTTGTTGATGTGTAAGAAAGTAATCCAGTGCATTAGCACTACTAGTACCACTCCTTTAATGTGTAAGATGGCAGAGGCAATATTGGCGTACATCTGTGCAGGTCTAGGAAGCAGGAGCAGCGACAACTCTATTGGGTGTGTAAAAAACCAAAAGCAGCAGTGATGTCCATCCATGGAGATGTAAGAAAGCTGTACGTACTTGTAGTGGGGACCACCCATGTATATATACAAGTGCCACAGAAGAGGTGATCATCTGTAGAACAATAGAGGAATCAAAGATGCAGTGACCATCCTCATTGTGAAAGCGATGCAGTATAGTAGAAATATGTAGTGTCCATAGTAGAGAAAACAGTAGTTATAGTGATCATCTATGGAGGTGTAGGCAAGCAAGCTAATTGAGCAGCAGTAGTGGTGACCATACTTGGACAGATAAGAATACCATGCAATCCTGTAGTGGTACTGAAAACCATCACAATTCTAAGACTGCAATGCAATACTTTGCTGGCAGGAGTGACTGCCAAAAAGCTAGATAAAAGACAATCTATATAGTGCAGTAGTACCAACTGCCATCCATGTTAGAGTAAGAAACTTAATGCATTAGTACTGGTAGTAACCTTCTGTGAATGTAGCAATCTCCTCTGGAAAGAAATGTGGAGTGTAGTAGTGCCAGTTGTGTTCCATCCATTGGCAGTGGAGTAGGCCCAGTAATTGACAGTCTACAGCAGAAGTGTAAGAAAATTACTGAAATGCTCTAACACTATCAGCAACCATTCACAGAGGTATGGAAGTCAATGCAGTGACAGCACCAATAGCATCCATCTGTGTAAAGTAATCCAGTGCAGCAACATAAACAGTGACCATCTGCAGATGTGTAAGATAGGAATGCAGTATTATGCTGGTGGTGGTGGTGGTTCATATAGAGGTTGAGAAATAATACAGTCCAGTAGCTCCAGTAACTGCCATCCACCTATGGAGTGTACGAATGCAATACAACTCAGTATCACCAGCAGTGACGATACTTGGAGGTGCAGAAAAACAATGCAGTGCAGTATCATAAGTATGAAGTCCCCATATGTAGATGTGTTAGAGGAGCAAAAGTCTCAATGTCAATCAGCGTATTGTGATTACTCTAAACTAGCTCCAGACATCACCAAAGTGATGTCCACCTGTGATGAAGGAAGGCAGTAAGTGCAGTGATGTATATGGAGTGATATATAAAAACATAAGAAAAGAGGTGAAGCTGCAAAAGGCCTCCAAGGCTACATGTGACAGTCCCTGTATGAACAGTTACCTGATTACATTAGTGATTTTGTGTAATGACAAATTGACAGCAATGTCTGAAACAAAATTTAACATCTAGATACATATCGACAACAATGTACAAAACTTGGTTAACTAGTATACTGGGCAATGTGTTGGCAACAGGAGTAGACTTGGATAAAATTATTCATGGCTTATCTCTAGAGATGTGGTGACTGTGTCATGCAAAAATGCTTTAGCAGCAGTTGCTACTTTAGTGATTGTGTGTATATCAGAAATGCCAATATAGTCTGGGAGAAACCCTTCCCATTACATAATATGAACTAAGCATAATAAAAAAAAAGTGTACATCCTGTGCTATAGACGATACACAGAAGATTCAAGTTTCCCAGAAATTAGCAAAAATGAAAACTTTCTAAAGTAGAGTAGAAAACAAAAGCAGCAAATGGTGCTCATCCATGATTAATAATTCATTGTAAAGGTAAGAATGTTACACTAAAGACTGCAAATTCATTCACATTATTGGAACAAAACATGGCAAACAGTGACCCTACATCTCTGCAAATAAAGATAAGACCAAGGAAACTACAACACACTGACTGATACAAAGAAGGTAGAAAATCATACAGCAACTTTCCAGAAATATCTTTTATGCTACAATCCCACATGACAAAGTTGTAAATGCTCAGGTAATTGTAATTAAAAATTTAATGCAGTTCACCAGTACTGCCCTCCATTAATGTTTCCACCTGTAGCAGAAACTATGAACCCAGCTTTAGTCTTCCTTAAGAATGCAGAACATAAGAGAAAATTCTTGTGGGAATTATTAAAAGAGGAAACAAAGACCAGAAGATAGAAGCAAATGCAGTGCTCACTGGATTCCTATACAGCAACATTAGGAGGCTCTACCCAAAGGAAACAAGGAAAGATCCCCATTCACACAATATAATCTGCCTTTCTGCTGCTAACAAATGCATCTTCATAGAGAACATAAACAATGAATTAAGAACTGATAATAATCATACTATTTTTTATGGCAGGCAATACACAAGTCATGGTGCTTTGCCATCTTTGTTAGAGAAAAGGGGGTGAGAGACGATATAACTGCAGACACTGGAAAGCAGTGTGTCTTCTCCAATGGGAGAACAGAGTTCCTCTCATTATATGTAAAAAGTCTCACCTATGAATTATTGCCATTTATTGGTCCCAAAATGCCATCCTTGAACAGTTTCTATAATATCCTCGAGAGTAAGGATAATGCTCCAACCAATCTTCCAAGACAAGCAAGAGGGTGATTATCCCCAAAATATGCTGGCAGACAAGAACTCCAGAGACAGCAGGAAACAGAAGATGTGGAAGACCATTTCACTGATCAATTTGTGAGAGGCACACCAGAAATGGAATAAAAGACATTAGTTCTGGTGATCAATAATAGCAGTAGCCTGGAACATTCTTTGGAGACTCAAGCAACAATTCCATCAAATCACAAGCCATTGCTCAGTTGGAAAAAGTACAGGAGAGGCTAAAAACAGGATAACAGGAGGCTCGCTGAGACTTGAACTTCTCTAACCACAAAATTAATGAGAATCAGATTGTAGCAGAAATGAACAACATAAATAAGAACTCTTTTACTAAATAAAGATGCTGAGACAATCCTATAATGATATAATCAGTGCCTGCAATTGATGACCAATCAGGATTTATCTGATCTATGTATTAAAAAGACCTCACATGTTCAGCCTAAGCAGCTTGAGTGTTATGCTGCAAGATTGTGTCATTCCTTCCTTGCCTGTGTCCTCAGCACTACCATCTTGTCTGTTAGTGTTTCTCCTGGGAGACTGTGCTGAGACTTCTACATTTGTGGGTGTTGTAGTGCCTGAGTGACTCTGCACCTGGCGAGTGAGTGGACTGTGTGTATTGCTGCCTCTGCTGTGGGAAATGATGCACACAATGACCTATAGACCTTGAGATAATTGTGCCACTGTCCTCTAGCAAAGAAATACATCCCTGTGCTATGCACAAGCTTCTCAATGTCCTTGTCTTGTATCTTTTAGTTGCTCCTACTTGCACCAAGGCATCTGGAGACAGAGTGAGTACTGAACTGACTATTCCATGAAAATTACAGCCTGCCCATATGGTTACTCAGCTGTAGGCAGCAGTATAAGTGGTAGATGTCATAGCACTGTATTATTAGTAAAATTATCCAGATTAGTAGTAGTAGCTATTTTAAAAAGGAAGCAATCATTTCTTGAGACTAGCCTTTTCCACAAGGGAGACCAAGTATCAACGAGATGGAGAAGAAAAGAAAAGAAAAAAAAGAAAAAAAAAAGAAAAAAAAAAAAAAAGAAAGAAAAAAAAAAAGTCCCATCTTTATCACAACATTGAAAGAGATATCATTCATGCAAGTCCAACGGACCAAGACCTGGACACTAACAGTGTTGCACTGTAAGGAAGCCTAAGCAATAAAACCGTATGTGAGACATGTGACCCATTCAGAGACAACCGCATTGGCAATATTGCACTAATGACTAGAAGCATGAGTGTGTGGACACTAGGCCCTTAATGTAGGGATAGCAGTGAACAATCACTCCAGAAGAGGCTGATGCTGTGATACGAAGGAAGGCAGACTGACTTCTAACAGGGGAAGACACTACTCAGTAACTCTCAGCCTGAAATTGGCCAAGGTTTTTCAACTGCCTGCCTAGAGAGCCCAGGAATGGCAGTCTCCATAATACCAAGCAATTACCATAACATTCTCTCAGTAATAGTCTGAGACATACAACAAATGGTAAAAATCAACTTTACCTGACCTTTAAAGGGCCAAAGTTATTCAAATAACTCAAATAGTAAGGCAATATAGTATTGTAGCACTAATGGTGACCATCTGTGGAGGAGCAGTGACCATTCATAAGAATATAAGAAAATAAGGAAAGGTGCAAGAAGCCATCAAGGTTACACATGGTAGTTCATTTGAAATATAGCTACATATTTCCAGCTATCATCCTCATCCATACATCTGTCTAATCTTCTTTTAAAGTTCCCTAATGACCTAGCAAATGGTCTGCAAATTTACTAACATTTACTGATTCCATTATCCATGTCATTAATATACATTACAAGCAACAATAAAACTAGAACTGATCCCTGTGGTGCCCGACTAATTACGTACTTGACCTTACTTGGATTCTGGGCTGTTTCTTATAACTCTGTCGTCTGTTGTCTAGACATAACCTTATTTAACCAATGTAATACCTTTTCATCTAGCCCATGAGCCCTAATCTTTCTTACGAGCCTCTGTTGCAGTACCTTGTCAAATGCTGCACTTAAGTCCAGGTACAGGATGTAATACGTATTTATCTCCATTATTAGCTAGCTTGCTAATATTCCTCATTACTACTGACTCCATTATTTTACCTATAATTACAGTTTAGCTGACATGTCTATAATTTAATGTTGAATCTCTATATGTTTAAAGATAAGTACTACCACACTGGCCTGCCTCCATACTACTGGTACCTTTCCTAAGCCTCAGTGATTTCCTAAAGACAGAAACTAATAGTAAACTTATAACCTCTTTCATTCCTTACGTAGTCAGGGATATATTTTTCCTGGTGACTTTTTTTATATACATACTATTTTTTTGCCTATCTATCTTCTGTTCCAGTATCTCTTTAGTTATAAAAAAATATACATCAGCTCATTCTCTTTTGTCCTACAAATCTGCACACTATCTAACACTTGCTGCATGTTCTCTTGGGTGAAGGGAGTTCAATATAATACTTGTTCAGAATTTTACTAATGTCTGGACCCAGAACTAGCCAACTCCTCATCTGCTTCCTTTAATGGACATTTAATTTTTCTACTTATCATGTATATGTATATAGGCGTACTGAAATCCCTTAGGGTCAGTCTTGCCCAGCTGGCTACCTTCAAATCTTAATTGTTTTTAGATTTGTTGTTAACCTCCTGACTGTTCTAATTCATTATATGTGGCTTTACCCTTCTCCCCTACCTTTAATCTCCTACATACTTTTCTGCAGTTGTCTGTAGTGTCTTAACTTACCAGTAATCCACTTCAGGTTATTATTTTGATATTTTGATTTTATTGTTCTATAAGGGATATTTGCTACCTGCTGTAAATGTCATCTATCAATGAAATGCTTATTCAACTCATTAACATTTATTTATGTAGCTCCCCTTATCCTCACTCCCATCTTGCCCCTTTCATCCTCTGCAACCTCTGCACAAAGTATGAGAGACCAAAATATACACAAACTACACACCTTCAGAGCTTCCCTACTCTCCCTCCAATTCAGTTCTTCCTTTTATATAGTCTCCATTCCAGTTTTTTGACATTCACCAACAGACTCACTGTGTCCATACCTAAGCACCAACTATTTTTTTTTTTTCCCATTTATAGTAACCATTTTCTACAGATCTAGAACTGCTGCTGAAATGGAATAAAAATTATTAACGATCCGAAAGAGATAAAGATTATAAGTCCTGGAACTCCCTTAAGAACTAAGTCTCAAATAGTAATATTATTTAATATTGTTGTAAGGATTATGCATCCACAAATGCCTAAATGTTGGTTGTTGAAGGAAGCAGTCATAATTCCTAAGGGAACCGTAGAAATTACCAAAGTTAATTTCACTGAGCATATTTTAACTATGTATTGTCACTCACTATCTCTGGGAGGTGATAGCTACGCATTCTCCGAAAATGCATTTTACCATATTGACCTTCTTAATCATATCCTTGATTGATCCTTAAAAAGTTGACGATGCAGTATACGTTATATGCGAGCTGCAATAATTAGTAATAAGTATTATATACCATCAACCATAGCTATGTGCATTTTATGAAACATTGAAATTACAGAAGCTGAAGCGGTTATCATTATTCTGATATTCCTGCATCCTCTGAGGAGGGCCTGCAAAGATTAGTTGTATCTGAAAGGATTAGTTGTATCTGAAAGACAAAGGCACGGCAGATTAGTAGTATCTATAAGGCAAGAGATTAGACATCCTAACGCCTAGCTCAAGAGAAGACTATAGGTACGTACATGTTAAACAATTTGTGTTGAACTTGATGATGGAGCTCCCACGCTGTCCCACGACGGCTTGAAACGGTGTACTTAGTACTGGACCACCTACCTGCTGAAACAAAATATAATCTTAAGGCGGGTTCACACGTGCCAGTTTTTCTTTTTAGTTTTTTGCGTACGTAGTGATTCCGACTCGCAATCTGCGCCTAGCGACTGCAGAAAGCGGTCACAAAACAAGAGCAATATGTAGGTTGGTCTTGCTAGTCGATTTGAGACTTTATTTACGTCGTGACGTCAAGGAGTAACCTTTTAAAAGGTGGTCTCTAGGGATTTAAAAGATGTTGAATTGGTGAGGAAAAAAAAAAAAAAAAAAAACCATGGGACCCCAGAGATGAATTATATAGTAAAAAAAGCTTACGCAGATCGTCGTTCGACGAAATAGCTACCACTCTACAAGAAGTTTCCCTCATTGCAGGGTGTTGTTGGAGATGAGGATTGTCAGGATTGAATTTAATCGAAAATGTGCATAATCTTAAGATTAACAATTATCTTATGAGAAATGTTGACTAATTTAGAGCGTGGTAGACACTCCTTTCTTTTCTTCTACTTAGCCAGGGACGTATCCACAGGCATTTTCTTTTCGGTTGCCTTCCGGTACGCCAAAAGAAGAGCAACCACCGCTTCAGCATCGTCAATGGAAGACATCTTGGCGGGTAGCTCACCGTTGTTGTTGTTTTATTTTTACTAGCACGATGGCTGGATGGGCTTGTAGGAGCCCTACTAGAGTTGGGTCTTGAAACCCAGGCCTTTGTGAAAGTGTAAGAATGTCAAGGAAGGCAGGACCGCAGCTCCTGCCTTCCTTGACATTCTTTGCCTTGGGGTAGCTCACCGTAGTTGTTTGTTTATACTCACTTTCCGCTAAGGCGCCAACTAGTCGATATTTTCCAGTCGCTATGTGTGACACTTTCCGATTAGAAGGGATGAGTCAGAAAATCTACGTATGTAAAAAAAAAAACGTGTAAACCCGCCTTTAACAAGCTCACTCCGTTTTTAAGTTGTATATTACAACATTTAAAAAGGACAAAGAAAATTGTTCTTAACGTAGACAAACATTAAAATGTTGCATAACTGTTTATTTACGACAGAAAAAAAAAGAACGTTATTTTTTAGAGACAAACCAATAATCTTTTGAGTGGGAAATTATTAGGCACTTCTTCCTCTAAAAGCGGCTTCACACGTGTCAATATGTAACTGAAATTGCAACTCGCTAGAAGTATCGACTTGAGCCCTTCTAGTCGGAACATGTTCACACATAGCGACTCGGAAGTGTTGGCTGGTTGGCGGGAAGTGAATGTATGCAAACAACTACTCAACAAGATGTCTTCCTCTGGCAACGACGATCGCGATCAAATTATAATCGTCATAAGTATTCAGTCCTCACCTCCATTAACACCCAGCAGATAGGAAAACAGTTCTTGGAGAGTGGCAGCTATATTATTAAACGTCGATTTGCGTAAGCTTTATTTGCTGTAAATTCATTTTCAGGGTAGGTATCATATGTGCTTTTTTCCCTCACCAACTCCAACATCTTCCTACATCTGGACACCACATTTTCAAACCTTTCTCTGTGACGTCACAACGTAAACAAACTTTTAACAAAGCCGTATATCGACTGAACAAAACCAACATGTTGGCCTTGTTTTGAGACTGATATTTCCATTCGCTAGGCATCGATATTCAGCCGGAAACTCTAACGACTTGCGATTTCAGTCACACATTGACACGCGTGAACCCGCCTTAACTAAAAACTCCTATATCACATTACAATGAAACCAAATGCATATAGGTATCAATAATGTTAGTAAACATGTATCTAACATCTCAGCTTGATTTTGATTATGTTATCTTGGTTCATAGGTAGTAATTATCCACGTATCAAGGAGACTCACCTGAACACTTCTGCCTATACTTCAAGCTTTGTCGGAAAACGAAGGAGGTGAAAGGTTGGATTTCCTGATTTGTCTTCTTTTCCTCGTCCGAATCCCCGCATTCTTGATGGCAATATTGAAAGGTAATCTATCTTCTCTTATCTCTATTCACCCTGAACACTTTAATCAGGTGTATTTGATTGAGAATTGATTTGATATATAAGGATTTAAATCTCCGTCATCAAAACCATAAAAAAACCACCGTAAAAAAAAAAAAAAAAAAACATAAACAAAAACAAAAACAAGTAATTTCAACTAGACAAGAAGCATTTGAGAGCAAATGAACTGCAGGGTATTAACAATTGTAGAATATAAGAATGCATAAGTCATTGCTATAGACAATAATGAATTAAATTTGATATTACATTCGTTTTAAAGTACCGTGAATAAAGATTTGACTTTCCATTATAAAACCTTGTTATCAGGACCATAAGAGAAAACACCTTAAAAACAAAAACAAAAAAAGAAGGCGAAATTTTAACTAGATAATAGGCAATTGAAAGTATTCGAGGTGCAGCGCAGAGTATTTAAGAACATTGCTCGGTGATTGGTGCGCTGCGTGGCCTACAGAACAGTGTAAAAGGGACATGGGAACACATCAGAAGGACAAGGGATCAAAATATGAGATCGTCGCTCGTAGGTAAGCTAATTAACTTACCTGGTTGTCTCACCTGCGTAATTTCTTGACCTTCTTTGATATCCTGCACTAGTGAGAAAAGGAAGCCAAACTCCACTGATGCTCACCACACTTTCTTTCACGCTTCTTCTGTCCATCTAACTAATGCATCACTGAATTCACTAGATATGGGATGCTATAAGTGTGATAATGGGTTGTATATGGGTGTATGGAAGGCGATAGGTATGATGGAGGGGTACGTGAGGTAGTGGGTGTAAATGGGCGTATGGGAGTATGTGGATGTGGTAGTGAATAGGTATGTGTATGGAAGGCTATGGGCGTGATGGGTGTGTGTGGATGTATGGGAGGATGTAGGCGTGATAAGTGAGCGTAGGTGGATGTAGCTACGTGATGTTATGGGCATCATGAATGGGCTTGGATGGGCATATGTGGATTGATGTGGCTGTGTGTACGTGATGATTACAGTGCTATCCTTATGCTATTGATATGGGTGACGGGCATGGGTTTGTGAGGCGCAGATGGATACTGGTGAAAAAAAGACAATTAATATTTTAATAAAGTATCGTCAATAATAAACCCGATCCGTAAATCATAAATTCATAAGTGAGCATTATCATGCTAAATTGTCGCGATAATGTATCGCGATAACAATACCGGGTTATCGGTTATCCAATAATTATTTTTCCCGCGTTGTCGATTCATAGGTATCGCCGATATTTCTGGTTTCAAACTAACGATAATCAATCATTTTAGTTTTTGAAACAAAAGCATGTTGAAGTTATAACTTTCAGAATAAATCCTACGTAGTTATTTTGCTTGAAACAGTACTTGCCATTAGTAAAGATACAGGAAAAACATTGAATTTGAAAGTTTTGCTAAGGTTTTTCTAATCTTTTAAAAATAAAG
>NC_059291.1:12606748-12614248 GCF_017591435.1 Portunus trituberculatus
ATCCGAGCAGCGATGTGAAGGAAAGGCCTCTGTAATGGCAGTAGTAGTAGTAATAGCAGTAATAGTAGTAATAGTAGTACTAGTAGTAGCAGTAGTAGTAGTAGTAGCAGTAGTAGTAGTAGTGATGATAGTAGTAGTAGATGAAATGGGATATACCTTTCCCGCAGTTCCCTTTCTACTGATTGCATTCACTTCACTTCTCTTCTACTCCCTTTTTCTCGCTTATGTTCGGTCGTATCTCTCACTACTTACACCCTTTCTCTTGCTACTCTAACACTGATGGAACGTGGCCACTCTCGTGTTCACCAAGATGAAAGGAGTGGACACTACAGCAAAAGTAGATTTACAGCATTCTAGAGGATTAATCAATCAGGATGAAAGGATCAGAATCTCAAATAACACTAATCATTGTGTTCAAAAGGGGTTCATCCGTGTCTCGTGGCGGCATGATCTCATTCATGTGGCGTCTATGAATCAGTCAGTCAGGCTCTCGTAACTATTGATATCTGTTCCAAAATTGATGCTTGGTTATGTTTCTAAAGGCGGTCCTGGTTTAGAGAAACTATAGAAAGGTAGAAGACTATGGCGATATAAGGATAATAGCAGAGGACAGCTTAATGATTTTTTTTCTTTGCATAGGTTTTAATGTAGTTCAGTAACCCATACATTAATTTCCACACGATTTACTGTACTACAAACATGATATTCACTAGATCATACACCAGACTTGGAGGACGGACACTGTAGGTATATTGTTCAGGGGCGTTACTGGCTATAAGAGAAGCTACAGAAGTAAGTGAAGGTAGACGAGAATGTTCATGTAGGGTTAAAGATTTTTCTTCTTGCGGAATTTTCAATTATATAACAGTTTATTAGTCCATCTTTCAATTTCCACATGATTTACAGATACGAAATTCACTGGATCTCATGACACCACCATGACTTATCAAGGGAATATTATATGAAACTAGAGCAGCAGTAGTGTCAGACAAAATAAATTAGTAAATAGATAGGATAAGAATAAATAAATAGAAAAACTCTTGTTGAAGTTACACTGATCTTTTAAGGTTATTCTGTTAGGGTTCCAGAGACAGATGAGTAACATTTTCTCATTATTAGCCATTGAAAATCTCTATATAATCTCTAAAGCTCAAACATTATTGTGCTTCATCTCTACTATTTCATAAGAGTTTATTAAATTTACACGAGTTTTTAAGGTGTTTTTATGCTTCTAGAGGCAGAATGACAAGATTCCTACACTATTAACTGGAGAAATACCCTTGAGAACTCCGCTTATCTTTCCTGTGGCTTTGGAAAATTGTCATGGTGAAAGAGCAAAGCGTTTCTGAATACAGGCCTAAAATCATCTGTGCGTCCTTTGAAAACAATCGTGATGAGAGAGCAAGAAAAGCAAAGCGATTCAGAATAGGTACTCCTGCAGGCGCTAGAGAACTGTTGAGTTAGGGGAGTTGTCTTTTGCCATTCCTCCTCTGTGTACAGCTTTTATTTCTCCTCCTTCTATTCCTGCTTCTGCTGTAGTGTTGTGATGTTCTCCCATAGTGGTGGTGGTGGTGGTTCCGTCACGCCTCATGCCTCGTTAATATCAATCCACTTTCAATCCAATCCACTTAGGGGAGCTAGAACTTTACGTAGAGAGAGAGAGAGAGAGAGAGAGAGAGAGAGAGAGAGAGAGAGAGAGAGAGAGAGAGAGAGAGTGAAAGTCAAGTCTCTCTCTCTCTCTCTCTCTCTCTCTGCTTCCTTCCCTTCCCTTCCCTTCCCCCTTCCTCTGCAACTTTATGCCGTAGACTCCCAAGTCAAATTTTATCGGGATGGAAATGAAATTACAAAATGGATTGGAATATAAATAGAAGATGGGAAGATGGTTGCCTGAGATTGGATAAGTTGAGGTGTTCCGAGGAGGTCTCTTGAGAGAGAGAGAGAGAGAGAGAGAGAGAGAGAGAGAGAGAGAGAGAGAGAGAGAGAGAGGAAACGTTGCATTTACTTCATTCTTTCCTCATCCTCGCCCACCACCATGCACCACCTCTCTCTCTCTCTCTCTCTCTCTCTCTCTCTCTCTCATACACATCCCTGACAAACAGTATTAACAAAGCAGGATGTTATAAAAATGGTGACAATACAAACAAATAACAAAAAAGATTAAACGAATAAAAATCTTCTAAATTGCTCGAATAAAGGCAATTGATGGATGCTTTATAATCCGGATGTTGGAGAGAGAGAGAGAGAGAGAGAGAGAGAGAGAGAGAGAGAGAGAGAGTTATCAGTAGCGCATTCCTTTTTTCATTCGTTCTTTCGTTTCTTCCCGTTCCCTCTCATTCTGCGCGTGACTTGAGCAAAAAAATCTCTCTCTCTCTCTCTCTCTCTCTCTCTCTCTCTCTCTCTCTCTCTCTCTCAGAATATTAATAATTCCCCTCATTCCCCATGACTGTTCAAGAGTGAGGGAGAAAATTGCAAAGCTGAAGTATAAAATTGCTTCCTAGGCGTCGCTGCACTGTTCCATGAATAAATCTTCCTTCCTTCATAGCCTACCTGATGCTGCCTGCTGGGTGGCGGCGGCGGCGGTGGTGATGGTGGAGGAGGTAGTGGAGGTGGTGGTTGGTGAGAACACGGCACACGCACGCTCGGCTGGAAAGCGTAGGAGTGAGGGCAGATGAAGAAAACTGGGAAGGGTGAGGGATGATGAAAGACGGATGGGAATATGCTGTAGCTTGAGGAAAATGGCCGTTTGCAAGGGAGTGAAAGATTGTTGATATTAGAAGGATTTTTGGTTTAAATGTTATTGTATTTTTTTCTCAGTCTATTTATTTACTTCGTGTGTTTTTTTTATGTGTGTTTTATTTTGAGTGTGTGTGTGTGTGTAAATTACGTTGTTTTTTTTTTCTCGATGAGTATTTATTTATTTATTTTTTTTGTGTGTGTGTGTGAATTGCTTTTATTAACATTGCAAAAAAAAAAAAAAAAAAAAGAAAGAAAACAGGAACAACTACTATTCAAGGTAGCTACTCGTACTATATTACAACACAAACAACAGTAGCTTTCTTGTTGTCGTTGTTGTTATTGTTTCTTCTCTTATCATACTCACACACACACACACACACAAACACACACAGACACACAGACACACACACACAGAAACACACACACACACACACACACACACACACACACACACACACACACACACACACACACACACACACACACACACACACACACACACACACACACACACACGTTCCCATATAGACCAAAAAGGAAAGCACAAATAGATGAAGACTGCATAAACAAGTCCAGGATATGATAATGAGGTCCGCATTACACACACACACACACACACACACACACACACACACACACACACACATATTTAGAGGAGGAGGGGTGATAGTATTCATCTCTGTCTAATAATGTAGGGAGGATTGTTTATGCTTGTGTGTGTGTGTGTGTGTGTGTGTGTGGGGTTACATTTCCACGTCTCACCGCATCCCAGGCTTCCACCTCCGCCCCGCCAGCATCCCAGCATCCCAGCATTACATGAACCTTATGTATGCGCTGGTCCATTATGAAGAGAAACAAATTATTCACCATCGATGCAATTGCTCTTTAGTTTATTCATAAGTAGGAAACCAAATGAATTGCGTCCGTCTGCGAATTGTGAGCAAATTGTGCATGAGCGGGTGGCTGATTTGGGTGACTGACTGACTGGCTGAATGGTTGACTGGCTGGCTGACTGACTGACCGGCTGGACTACCTGTAGCCGTGCATGGTGTGTTTGTTCTGTTCATGCATTTCACTCTCTGTGTCATGAAATAGTTAGTAAATGGTAGTTATTATACCATATAGTGAATGTGCAATGGTGATGATAATAATGATGATAATGGTAAGTAAGTATGATACTACTACTACTACTACTACTACTACTACTCCTAGTACTACTTCTTCTTCCTCTACTACTACTATTGCTACTTTTTTTTTTTTTTTTTTTTTTTTTACGGTAAGGCCTATAGGCCTGTAGGCACACTTGAAGAGAGTGTATGGGAAGCGCTGTTCAGCTTCTGCCCATTAGTGGCGCAGGCACTTTTATTTATAGTGGTACCCAAGCTCATCTTGAGTGCAACCACCTAGAACCTGGGTATCATGGTGATATGTAGGTAATTTTAAACCACTTGACAAATGGTGAAGTGTTTTAAGGCTGTACGTGGTGGGATTCGAACCTACGCGTGGACGTCTGTCCCATCCCACGCTCACCACCTTTCCGCTGCCACCACCGCCTCTACTACTACTACTACTACTACTACTACTACTACTACTACTACTACTACTACTACTACTACTACTACTACTACTACTTCTACCACTACCACTACCACTACTACTACTGCTACTACTACTACTACCACTACTACTACCACTACTACTGTACACTGCTACTACTACTGCTGCTACTACCACCACCACTGCTGCTGCTGCTGCCACTGCACTGCTGCTACTACCACTACTACTACTACTACTACTACTACTACTACTGCTACTACTACTACTACTACTGCTACTACTACTACCACTACTACTACTACTTTTTTTTTTTTTTTTTTTACATTACAAGGGCACTGGCCAAGGGAAAACAAAGTGTTGATAACGTAAGAGGTGTCTTGACACTCCTCTTTTGAAAGAGTTTAAGTCATAGGCAGGTGGAAATACAGACACAGGTAGAGAGTTCCAGAGTTTACCAGTGTAGGGAATGAAGGAGTGAAGATACTGGTTAACTCTTGCATTAGGAAGATGGACAGAATAGGGATGAGAAGAAGTAGAGAGTCTTGTGCAGCGAGGCCGCAGGAGGGGGAAGGCATGCAGTTAGCAAGTTCAGAAGAGCAGACAGCATGAAAACAGCGGTAGAAGACAGATAAAGATGCAACATTGCGGCGGTGACTTAAAGAATCAAGACAGTCAGTTAGAGGAGAAGAGTTGATAAGACGAAAAGCTTTAGATTCCACCTTGTTTAGTAAAGCTGTGTGTGGATCCCCCAGACATGAGAGCCATACTCCATACACGGGCGGATAAGGCCCTTGTACAGAGCAAGCAGCTGGGAGGGAGAGAAAATGGACGAAGACGCCATAGGACACCTAACTTCTTGGAAGCTGATTTAGCAAGAGTAGAGATGTGAAATTTCCAGTTTAGATTTTTAGTGAAGGATAGACCGAGTGTGTTTAATGTAGAGGAGAGGGAAGTTGAGTGTTATTGAAGAAGAGAGGATAGTTGTCTGGAAGGTTATGTCGAGTAGATAGTTGTAGAAATTGAGTTTTTGAGGCATTGAACAAAACCAGGTTTTCTCTGCCCCAATCAGAAACAAGTGAAAGATCAGAAGTTAGGCGTCCTATAGCATCTCGCCTTGAGTCATTTAATTGTTGTTGGGTTGGGCGTCTGTTGAACGCTGTTGAATAATGCAGGTGGTATCATCAGCATAGGAGTGGATAGGGCATTGAGTCAGATTTAGGAGATCATTGATGAATAATAGAAAGAGAGTGGGTGATAGGACAGAACCCTGTGGAACACCACTGTTGATAGTTTTAGGGAAGAACAGTGACCGTCTACTACAGCAGCAATAGAACGATCGGAAAGGAAACTGGAGATGAAGGTACAGAGAGAAGGATAGAATCCGTAGGAGGGTAGTTTAGAAATTAAAGATTTGTGCCAGACTCTATCGAAGGCTTTCGATATGTCAAGGCCGACAGCAAAGGTTTCACCGAAGTCCCTAAAAGAGGATGACCAAGATTCAGTTAGGAAAGTAAGAAGATCACCAGTAGATCTGCCTTTACGGAAACCATACTGGCAATCAGAGAGAAGGTTGTGAGCTGATAGATGCCTCATTATCTTCCTATTAAGGATAGACTCAAAGGCTTTAGAAAGGCAGGAAATCAAAGCTATAGGGCGGTAGTTAGAAGGATTGGAGTGGTCACCTTTTTTAGGGACAGGTTGAATGTGAGCAAACTTCCAGCAAGAAGGATAAATAGAAGTAGAGAGACACAGATGAAAGAGTTTGACCAGGCAGTGAGCGAGTTCGGAAGCACAGTTTTTGAGAACAACAGGAGGGACTCCATCCGGACCGTAAGCCTTCCGAGAATCAAGGCCAGAGAGGGCCAGGAAAACGTCTTTATAAAGAATTTTAATTTTAGGGATGAAGTAGTCAGAGGGTGGAGGAGTAGGAGGAATATGCCCAGAATCATCCAAAGTTGAGTTGGTAGCAAAGGTTTGAGCGAAGAGTTCAGCTTTAGAAAAAGAAGAGACAGCTGTAGAGCCATCTGGATGAAGTAAAGGAGGGAAAGACGAAGAAGTAAAGTTGTTAGAGATATTATTGGCTAGATGCCAGAAATCTCGAGAGGAGTTAGAATTGGAAAGACTTTGACATTTTCTATTGATGAAAGAGTTTTTAGTAAGTTGGAGAATAGATTTGGCATGATTACGGGCAGAAATATATAGGGCATGAGTTTCAGCAGTTGGATGGCTACGGAACCGTTTGTGAGCCGCCTCTCTATCATTGACAGCACGAGAACAAGCAGAGTTAAACCAAGGCTTTTTAGCTTTAGGGTTAGAGAAAGTATGAGGAATGTATAGCTCCATGCCAGAGATAATCACCTCTGTTATGCGCTCGGCACAAAGAGAAGGATCTCTGACATGAAAACAATAATCATCCCAAGGAAATCAGAATAGTACTGCCTTAGTTCCTCCCACTTAGCAGAGTTAAAATGCCAGAAGCACCTCCGCTTAGGCGGGTCCTGAGGCTGCACTGGAGTGATAGAACTGGTAACGGAAATTAGATTGTGGTCGGAGGAGCCCAACGGAGAGGAAAGTTTAACAGAGTAAGCAGAAGGGTTGGAGGTTAGGAAAAGATCAAGAATGTTGGGCGTGTCTCCAAGGCGGTCAGGAATACGGGTAGGGAACTTCACTAGCTGCTCTAGGTCATGAAGGATAGCAAAGTTGAAGGTTTGTTCACCAGGTTGGTCAGTGAAAGAAGATGAAAGCCAAAGCTGGTGGTGAACATTGAAATCCCTAAAATGGAGATCTCAGCAAAAGGAAAGTGAGATAAGATGTGCTCCACCTTGGAAGTCAAATAGTCAAAGAATTTTACATAGTCAGAGGAATTAGGTGAGAGGTATACAGCACAGATGAATTTAGTTAGAGAGTGACATTGAAGTCTTAGCCAGATGGTAGAAAATTCTGAAGATTCAAGATTGTGGGCACGAGAGCAAGTGGTGTCGTTACGCACGTATGCGCAACATCCAGCTTTGGATTGAAAATGAGGATAGAGCAAGTAGGAGGGAACAGAAAAGGGGCTGCTGTCAGTAGTCACAGACAACTGTGTTTCAGTTAGGAAGAGAAGATGAGGTTTAGTAGAGGAGAGGTGGTGTTCCACAGATTGAAAATTAGAACGAAGGCCACGAATGTTGCAGAAATTGATAGTGAAAGTATTAGATGAAGTGTCAA
>NC_059291.1:12616748-12619248 GCF_017591435.1 Portunus trituberculatus
ACGGAGGAACGGATGAGGAGGTAAAGAAGGAGGAGTTTTGGGATAGGGAGCATGGGGAGGAAAGGAGCAGGTGAAGGGAAGGGTGAAAGGAATGGGGAGTAACAGAGGGAGGAGAAAGGAAAAGAAGGGAAGGATAGAATAACAATCAGATGACAGAATAAGACGGTAAGAGGGAAGGGAAGGGAAACAAAGGGAAAAATAGAAAGCAGAAGATGAAGATAAAAAAAAAAAAGGAAGAAATTTTGAACGGAGAAAAAGAAAAGAAGAAAGAAATGAAGCAAAATGAAAGGGATATTTAGAGGAAGGAAACAGAGTGTAATAGGGACACGTTGAGGGAAAACAGGAGGAAAGTGAGAGGTGGAGAGGTAAGAGGGAAGGGAATGGAGGTTGGTGGAGGTGGAGGTGGAGGGGAGTGTGGAGAGGCTGCAAGGATGTAGGAAAGACCCCACGCTTCAGTCATCTGTTCTCATCACTTGCATTATCATTCATGCGTGGTGGTCGCTGGTATTACCCTCCGGCCTCTAACCTCTTCCTCCTCCTCCTCCTCCTCCTCCTCCTCTGCCACTACCGCCTCCCACTCGTATATCCTCCTCCTCCTCTCCTTCGCTTTCTGCTCCTCGTCCAACGCACTATACAGTTTAACACATTTATTTCTCCTCCTTCTCTTCCTCCTCCTCTTTCTCTTCCTCCGTCTCCTTCTCAACGAGTAAATCTCATCTCCTTTCACATCTTCCTTCCTTCATGTTCCTCCTCCTCCCTCTTCCTTTCCCACCTCGCATTTCTTTTCTCTGATTCTGTTTCTCCTCCTCCTCCTCCTCCTCCTCCTCCTCCTCCACTTTCTCCTTCTCATTTATCTCAAACTACCTTTATTTTCCCTCCTCCTTCATCTCCATCTTCTTTTACGTTTATAAGTTTCTGTGTCTGTCTGTCGGTTTGTTTCGCCTACCTTGTGTCTGTGTATTTGTATGTCTGTTTGTATATCTTTCTGTCTGTTTGTGCCTTTCCATTCTGTTTATGTCTCATGTTTGTCCTTATCTGTTTGCGTTTAGATGTCTACGTCTCTCTCTCTCTCTCTCTCTCTCTCTCTTTGTATGTGTGTGTGTGTGTGTGTGTGTGTGTGTGTGTGTGTAATTTCACCACGGTCGTTTGTTGGTCACCCAGTCAGTCTTCCCCATTACGGAGCGAGCTTAGAGCTCATAGACCGATCTTCGGGAAGGACTGAGACCACAACACACTCCATACACCGGGAAAGCGAGCCCACAACCCCTCGAGTTACATCCCGTACCTATTTACTGCTAGGTGAACAGGGGCCACACATTAAGAGGCTTGCCCATTTGCCTCACCGCCCCCGTGTGTGTGTGTGTGTGTGTGTGTGTGTGTCGCTGTGTGCTGAACACTACAGTTTCATTCCTGTCATCTTGTCTTCATTTACTTATTCACTTCCTCGTCTCTTTACATCTCAGTTCGCTTTCATTAACCTTTCCCGTGACATTTACAACCTTATTTAAAGATGGAATAATTAGAGTTCACTTCGAGTCTCTCCGGTGTGTGTGTGTGTGTGTGTTTCACTGTTTGATCTGCTGCAGTCTCTGACGAGACAGTCAGACGTTACCCTACGGAACGAGCTCAGAGCTCATTGTTTCCGATCTTCGGATAGGCCTGAGACCAGGCACACACCACACACCGGGACAACAAGGTCACAACTCCTCGATTTACATCCCGTACCTACTCACTGCTAGATGAACAGGGGCTACACGTGAAAGGAGACACACCCAAATATCTCCACCCGGCCGGGGAATCGAACCCCGGTCCTCTGGCTTGTGAAGCCAGCGCTCTAACCACTGAGCTACCGGTGTGTGTGTGTGTGTGTGTGTGTGTGTTAATAATCTAAAACGCTATTGAAAACCTATGCAACTTCAACCAGATAGTTTTTGAAGCAGACAAAATAAGACATTGAAACTAAGAATACGTACCATAGTAGTAGTAGTAGTAGTAGTAGTAGTAGTAGTAGTAGTAGTAGTAGTAGTAGTAGTAGTAGTAGTAGTAGTAGTAGTAGTAGTAGTAGTAGTAGTAGTAGCAGTAGTAGTAGTAGTAGCAGCAGCAGCAGCAGTAATAGTAATAAGTAGTAGTAGTAGTAGTAGTAGTAGTAGTAGTAGTAGTAGTAGTAGTAGTAGTAGTAGTAGCAGCAGTAGTAATAGTAGTAGTAGTAGTAGTAGTAGTAGTAGTAGTAGTAGTAATAGAAGTAGCAGTAGTAGTAGCAGCAGTAGTGGAAGTTGAATATTATCTTACCTACGCACAGAGCCAAAACAAGGAAATCAGAGAGCGAGTCCAGTGAGGAAGGCGCGTAGCACGTAATAGTGAAGAGCGTCTGGCAAACATGTCAATCGTATTATGAACAACACGACAGGAAAGACTGGGTGGCCATATGAGCAGAGACGACCACTATACAACACTACACGGATATGAAGCAGGTAGATAACATTTCAGCCACCAAAGTGTA
>NC_059291.1:12621748-12629248 GCF_017591435.1 Portunus trituberculatus
GATAATGAAAAGTATAATCTGGTTGTTGTGGGGTGTATGTAGAGGGCGTGATGTGGATGGGTGGGTGGGTGGATGGGTGGGTGTATTGTTTTCATGACTATATTCTTCCTCTTTCTATGTTCACTCCTTCCGCCATTCCCAGTCTCTTCCTTCCTGCCTCTACCTTTCTTCCATTTATCTTCTATCTTTCTTATTTCTTCCTTCCTTGTTTTCGCATGTCCTTCTTCCCTTAGTGTTTTACTTCCTGATGTTTCATTCATTACTGTGTGGATGGGCTGAGCAGATCTGGTATGGGCAACGCGACATCTACTGCCGGAGAGAGAGCGTTATGGTACCAGTATTACCTGCATGATCTAGTACCACCCATCACATGTAGATGAAGGAAGTACCTCTCTAATATTTCACGATTCAGCCGTGAGTTTCTTATGAGCATGACTAACCATGGACCTTTGAAAACAGTCGTAATGAGACAACAACTCTCCTCTCATGTCTGTCTTCTGAATAAATAAATTTCATTTTTTCGTATATTGCATGCGCATCATTCCCGGCCACCTTACTTTACTAACTTCTATACAACACTTATATTCGGTCTTTTCATTTCATAGTGTATGGTTTGCTAATTTTCCTGTCTGATACATCATTCTTATGCTCCACGTTGCGATCTTCCACCTCTTTGTTTGGTGACAGTCACATAATGACGGGTAGGGTTTGCCTGTCTCACACGAACTTCCTGACCGGACGCGACAATAGTTTCCTGCTGACCACTGGCCCCGTTAACGCCATGTTGTTATTCACATTGTTTGACGTGTCCAGTGTAAAACTGGGATAAGTGCGTGGTGAGGGCTCCACTCCTCTTCCACAGAAAGGAAAAGGAAAACAAAACTCATGAAACAGGAAACAAAAAATAAGAACCTAGTTATAGTAAGAGATTCAAGCTAACCAATCATTGCATATCGACACTACCCATCTCAGTTATTATCCTCACACAAGCAGTTCGCATCTTCCCTCGCTATCTTCTGAAACCTACAGCCCCCATGCGTTATCCGGGACCGGCGGCTCATTGCATGTTCCTCTCGTGTGTCCGGTAAAATCTTGCGTTATGACTTGGCGAGGCGGGGCGAGGCGGGACGGGGCTGGCGGGGCAGGGTGAGGGAGATACTACAGAGAAGGAACACTTTTGCAGATTTGAAGCTAGTTAGTGAGAGTCTAGACTGCCTGGGTGTGATTGTGTGGAGTTAATTAAGGGAAGTGCCAAGGGAAGGAAGGAAGGTACAGTGTAGAGATGATGGTTGCAGAGAGACAGAGAGTGAGAGAGAGAAATACGTAGAAATGGAGAGTAAAAACCGGGCGTGTGGAAATCAGTGGGAATGACGAAATGAGATCTCAGGGTAGTGAAGGTCTGTTGGTATGCTACGTGGATATTGTGTTTTGCAGATGTGTGAAAGTTGTGCAGTTGTGGATTGAGGTTATGTGTATTGATGCTATGCAGATGTGGAGGCTATGCAGATGTTAAGACAAAAACAGATGTGAAAAAGAAACCTAAAACAGATACAAAAACTACAATAGCTGTGGAAACTAAGATATGTAAAGAAAGATACAGGTTTAGAAAATGAAACAGGAATGAAAATTTAACAGATACATAAACTTAACATCTTAGAAACAGTTAATCAAAACAGGGTGAAAATGGAGCATGTATGGAAACTAAAACAGATATACAGCAGGCTCGGAAACTAATATATGTAGAAAATGCTACAAACTTGGAGAATGAAACAGGAATAGAATTTAACACATACGAAAACTTAGCATCTGGGAATCAAACAGGTGTGGAAACTGAACAGGTGTGCAAATAAAAGCAAACAAAGAAACTGCAAGATCAAGAAGATAAAATGAAGTGAACGATTGATACATATAAAGACATACTCATCCACACAGCACAATGGTAAGCGTAAGGTGGAAAGTATTAGAGGGAAAGGAGAGGAGGAAAGGTGCATCTTGTTTGTCTAGTGGAGCATGGAGGGATGGAGGGAAAGAATGGAGGGATGGAGGAAAAAAATATGGAGGGGTAGAGGTGTAGGCAAGTCACGGGAACTCAGGTCTGATCCTTCTCTCAACATGCAATCCTTCCTCCTCCTTCTCTTCCTCCTCCTCTTACTTCTCCTTCTCTTGACCTCCTCCTCCTCCTATCTCCATCCCACTTCCGAATCTTCTCCTTCATTCCATCTCCCATCCTCTTTCTCCTCCTCCCCCTCCTCCTCCTCCTCCTCGTCCTCCTCCTTCTCTTCCCTTCATTTTTCGTGCCAATATTCCTAAGCTCACATATCCTTACAACCCAAGAGAGAGAGAGAGAGAGAGAGAGAGAGAGAGTCACTTCCGCATCTTCAAGCTTCGAGACAGGAAAGGTTCGGTTCATTTCGTCACGATGAACCGGAAATGACTCGACCACGCCCCTTGTTTGCTTACGGCCTGTTATTGTGTGTGTGTGTGTGTGTGTGTGTGTGTGTGTGTAGGGTTTTGTTGGCATCGTCGTTTTCTTCGTTGTTATTGTTGTTGTTGTTCATGGTGGTATTGGTGGTGGTGCTGGCGGTGGTGGTGGTGGTAATGGTTATGGTGGTGGTGGTGATGGTGGTGGCGGTACAAATGGTAAGAGGAGGAAGAGGAAGAAAAGGAAGAGGAGTAGGAAAGGGAGGACCAGAAGAAGAAGTAACAAGAGAAGGAAAAGTAGAACGAGTAAGGAGAGAGAGAGAGAGAGAGAGAGAGAGAGAGAGAGAGAGAGAGACTGCAGGAGGAGGAGGAGGAGGAGGAGGAGGAGGAGGAGGAGGAGGAGGTGAGTAGGAGCCTCCCTGACAGCGTGAGTGCGGCCGTTTTAGCTTCTCAGTTTTTACCAAGCGATGAACTAAAGAAACGTAACCAGTTTAGGTGAACAAAATGGTCTGTGAGCGTGTGCGTGTGTCTGTCTGTGCGTGTATGTGTCTGTTTCGTGGTTCTTGTTAGTCTTTGTCTGTTTATTCGTTTGTATATTTGTTTTGTTTGTGCGTGATGGAGTATGTGATTATCTATTTATATCTTTGTGTTGGTTCATTTGTATCTGTGTTTATCTATCTATCTCACTACTGGACTTTCTCCTCTTCCTTTACTTTCTTCTATTCTGTCTATCCTTTTTCTCTCCCATTTTTACATCCTTTTGTCAATCTGCCTATCTGTCTATCTACCTATCGTTCCTTCAATCAATCAATTTATCTATCTGCTTGACTTCCTTCTCTTTTTTCTTATTCTATCTTTCCTCTTCACTTCCATCTTTTTACATCAGACAATCTTACTTTTGCCGATCTGTCTGTCTGTCAGTCTCGCTCTTCATCCTTCCCGTCCGTTTATCTGTCCGTCAGTCACCTTCCGCCTTCTCAATACCAGACTTAACTCACGTTCCCCTCCACTATTGTACAGACAGGCCTTTGCAACGGAGCTGGCGATGTTACGGTAGGACTAACATAACCTAGCCAAATGACAGGGTGACACAGAAACCTAGTGAAGTGTAGCAGAGGAGCAAGAGGAGGAGGAGGATGAGAAGGAGGAGGAGGAGGAGGAAGAGGAGGGAGTTGTTAGAGTCACACTGAGAATTTCTACTTTCCATTGATTCTGGCCGCCCTGCAGTCCACCCTTTTAGTAGTCAATACCCGATGGCCTGTGTCTCCTCCTCTTCCTCCTCCTCCTCCTCCTCCTCCTCCTCCTCCTCCTCCTCCTCCTCCTCCTCCTCCTCCTCTCCTCTTACATCCCATTGTCGTCGTTGCTGTCATTATCTCTATCATTTTCTTTTTACTTATCTACTTATCATTGTTCAAACTTCACTCCTTGTCCTAGAGAGAGAGAGAGAGAGAGAGAGAGAGAGAGAGAGAGAGATGGTGGGGATAAGCCTGAGACAAAAGGTTCCGCTAAAATCTCGAGGGCGGAAGCAAAACCCCGCGCGAGACCCCCTCTACAGAACTCTCTCTCTCTCTCTCTCTCTCTCTCTCTCTCTCTCTACCAACGCCACTCCCTGTCAGAAAAAAGAAAAAAGAGAGAAAAGAGAACATGAAAAAATAGGGAACCAGTGAGCAAATCCTATTCTTCCTATTTCTCTCCGTCACCTCCCATCCCTCTCCCACACACATGCATTTCCCTCCCTCCCCCTCACCCTATTCCTTCCCTTTCACATCCCTCCCCTCTCACCATCACTTCCTCCATTCCCCCCTCTCTTTTTCATCACTATTCCTTCCCCCTCTCCTCTTTCCTCCTTTCCTCTGTCATTCCCCTGTCTCTTTTTCCCTTCTGCAAAAGAGGAAGTTTTGCTGAGTGTATCCCTGAGCTGCCTTACTCCGGCTGACCTGACCAAGGCTGCATGAGTCAGATTAATGGAATGACTAACCAACACTCACGAGACACGCGCATTAAAAAGGAGAGAGGGTGGGAAAGGAGTAATGAAAGGGAATGCTTGCAGGGGGGGAAATGTTCTGGGAGACTCAGCCGCCACGCCTCGCCTTGCCTTGGTCTGCCCCGCCACTCCCCGCCCTGCCTCGCTCCGCTCAATGTGACTCACTCCCTGGTTTCATTTATTTTATTTTACTTTATTTATTTTTCGCATTTCTTGTATTTTTTGCAGTGTGGACGTGTTGCTATTTTTTTGGGTTTATTTTCTTGTTTTGTTTGTGTTGTGTTGTTTTGTGTGTGTGTGCGCGCGTGCATGTGTGTATGTGTGTGTGTGTGTGTGTGTGTGTTTCACTGTTTGATCTGCTGCAGTCTCTGACGAGACAGCAAGACGTTACCCTACGGAACGAGCTCAGAGCTCATTATTTCCGATCTTCGGATAGGCCTGAGACCAGGCACACACCACACACCGGGACAACAAGGTCACAACTCCTCGATTTACATCTCGTACCTACTCACTGCTAGGTGAACAGGGGCTACACGTGAAAGGAGACACACCCAAATATCTCCACCCGGCCGGGGAATCTAACCCCGGTCCTCTGGTTTGTGAAGCCAGCGCTCTAACCACTGAGCTACCGGGCGTGTGTGTGTGTGTGTGTGTCACTACTACTACTACTACCGCTGCTGTTACTGCTGCTACTTCCACTACTACTACTACTACTACTACTACTACTACTACTACTACTACTGCTGCTACTACTACTACTACTACTACTACTGCTACTACTACTACTACTACTTTTTTTTGTTACGTAGGGAAGAGGGCCAGCCAAGGGCAAAAAAAAAAGAAAGAAAAAAAAAGGCCCACTTGAGTGCTGGCTCTCTAAAAAGTGGGAAAGCGTCAGCCAAAGTTGGGGAGCAAATGCCTCGATACCTCCCTCTTAAAAGAAGATGCAGGGAGGGAGTGAAAGGGATGAATGATTGAGAGTACTGGTTAACTCTTGCGTTAGAGAATTGGACAGAATAGGGATGAGAGGAAGAAGTGCCTTGTGCAGCGTGGCCGCAGGAGGAGGGGAGGCATACAGTTAGCAAGATTAGTAGAACAGTTAGCATGAAAATAGCGATAAAAGATAGGAAGAGATGCAACATTCCGGTGGTGAGAAAGAGGCTGAAGACAGTTAGTCAGAGAAGGGGAGTTGATGAGACGAAGAGCTTTTGATTCCACCTTATCTAGTAAAACTGTGTGACTGGAACCTCCCCAAACATGCGAAGAGTACTCCATACAGGGACGGATAAGGCCCTTATACAGAGTAAGCAGTTGGAGGGCGAGAAAAACTGGCGGAGACGCCTCAGAACACCTAACTTCATAGAAGCTGTTTTAGCAAGAGATGAGATGTGAAGTTTCCAGTTAAGATTATGAGCAAAGGACAGACCGAGGATATTCATTGTGGAAGAGGGAGACAGTTGAGTGTCATTGAAGAAGAGGGATAGTTGTCTGGAAGGTTGTGTCGAGTTGATAGATGGAGGAATTGAGTTTTGAGGCATTGAAAACTACTAGATTTTCTCTGCCCCAATCGGAAATCTTAGAAAGATCGGAAGTCAGGCGTTCCGTGGCGTCCCTGCGTGATCTGTTGACTTCCTGAAGGGTTGGACGTCTCTGAAAGAACGTGGAAAGATGTAGGTGGTATCATCAGCGTAGGAGTGGATAGGGCAAGAAGTTTGGTTAAGAAGGTCATTAATGAATAATAGAAAGAGAGTGGGTGACAGGACAGAACCCTGAGGAACACCACTATTAATAGGTTTAGGAGAAGAACAGTAGCCGTCTACCACAGCAGCAATAGAGCGGTCGGAAAGGAAACATGAGATAAAGTTGCAGAGAGAAGGATAGAAGCCGTAGGAGGGCAGTTTTGAAATCAAAGCTTTATGCCAGACTCTATCAAAAGCTTTTGATATGTCTAACGCAACAGCAAAAGTTTCACCGAAATCTCTAAAAGAGGATGACCAAGACTCAGTAAGGAAAGCCAGAAGATCACCAGTAGAGCGACCTTGACGGAAGCCATACTGGCGATCAGACAGAAGATTGTGAAGTGACAGATGTTTGAGAATCTTCCTATTCAGGATAGATTCAAAAACTTTAGACATGCAAGAGATTAAAGCTATAGGGCGGTAGTTTGAGGGGTTAGAACGGTCACCCTTTTTAGGAACAGGCTGAATGTAGGCGAACTTCCAGCAGGAAGGAAAGGTAGAAGTCGATAGACAAAGTTGGAAGAGTTTGGCCAGGCAAGGGGCAAACACAGAAGCACAGTTTTTGAGAACAATAGGAGAGACCCCATCAGGTCCATAAGCCTTCCAAGGGTTTAGGCCAGCAAGGGCATGGAAAACATCATTACGAAGAATTTTGATTGTAGACATGAAATAGTCAGAGGGAGGAGGAGAGGGAGGGATAAGTCCAGAATCGTCCAAGGTGGAGTTGTGATCAAAGGTTTGAGAGAAGAGTTCAGCTGTTATTACGACTGGCTTCTTGCATCTTCCTTTAAATTCTTGTGTTCTTTATAATACTAATGTTGTTGTACCTTTACTAATACACGAATTACAAGCACTGACTCACCCTGACATCCTGATTCACTCTGACTCACACTACCGCAGGCATTCACCCACAGATCATTGAGAAACTTAACACGAATGACTTGAAAAAAAGAGAAAAAAAAAGAGTGAAAAAAAAATCGTGAGTGTCTGAGTTAACAGCAACAACAACAAAAACAAACTAAACATAGCCCGAAAATAAACTTAGCGCGAATGTTTTTTCTAATGTTTGTTGCGCCATTAGCAGGAAGTGACTTGAAATTGATAGATATAATAAAAGACGCTGCAATGTTTGAGAATTCTTTTATTTTTTCATGTTTTCATTTTCAAAACGGTTCATTCAAAGGGATGAAATAACTTATATTCTGTATGTGTGTCATAGGCATTATTTGCAGGAGGAGAGTCAGAACTGATAGAGATAGGACATCGAAACCTGTGAGAAATCCTTTAACTTCTTATGTTCTTAAGTTAGAATTAGTAAAGAAAAGACGATGAAAGCGTTTGAGAATTTCCTTATTT
>NC_059291.1:12636748-12659248 GCF_017591435.1 Portunus trituberculatus
CTTTCTACAGTTGCGTCTTCTGCCTCTTCACCTGCTGCTGCTGCTGCTGCTTTACACAGGTGAGTCTTGCCGCTGTGCTTCCCTTCCCGCGGCGTGTGAAGGAGTACACCTTTTGATGTAGACTTTGATGGAAGGAGACGATGATAGGACGCGGTGCCGCCGGCGTGGTGATGGTGGTGGTGGTGGTGGTACCGCGGCAGGGACACGGAGGGCCTGCAGGTGTGTAATAATCAACATAAAACTCCCTCGAGGCGCCAAAAGATGTGTGGTCACAAGGCGCGCCTCGCCAGGTGCGGCAGAGTCCGCCACGCGACGCCCGGGATCTGCAGACTTCTTGTGGCGGCGTTGAATTTCATGAGGCGAGGGGAGGCGAGGCGACCAGCGGCGTAACCTTAGCTCGACGAATCTTCTCTTACTTCCGAACTATTGCTTAGTACGGGGAAGATCTTTATCGTCTTGATAAAGTCAGACACTTGGTTATATCATTTGTTCAGATAGTTTAACAAGATATCTAAGTATAGTTAATGCTCGCCGAGAACTGCGCTCAACTGACCTCTGAGATGTGGCTTAGGTGTGGCGGTGGTGTGGCGGTGTGGCACTCGTGTCAATGTTGAGTGCAGTGGTTTGGCTGTAATGGGGCGGTGGTGTGTCTTACAAGGCTAAGCATCTCCGTGCGTGCATGATAAGAGACCAGCTAATAACTTATATCAGATTCACGAGATGGAGTGGCGTTTGAGTGTGGTATGCGAGTGAGTGAGTCCATTCATACTGTTACAATTACACGAGGAGAGACGAAGATGACGACAGCTGCGTGTTGAGTTCCTCGCATTGATGTCCTCGAGGAGCAGCGATCAGTTACCGTCACCTGCTGCTAACTTCCATCATGAGCGAGGTGGTGAGGCGCAGCGGGACGGATGGGAGAGGAGACAGCACGCTACGGATCCTCTGCTGTATAGATAGATTCGTTAATTAATTCAGTGACACCCGCCGCGCTAACGATATCGCTGCGTGTTGGCGGGGATGACAGCGGCAGCGGCGAGAGAGCGAGAGAGAGAGAGAGAGACTGGTTTTAACACGCGCACGCTACATGGACTGAGTGAAGCTGCAGAGCTGGACATTTAGTTTATCCGTGTGGCGTGGCGTGGCGAGGCGTGGCGTGAGGGTAATGGTTGTCTGGGTCCTGCCATGCACATTACACGCACGGTAAAAAAAAGATACGGGTGACTGGCGGACAGGCGGACTGACAAACCCTACTCGTTCATCATCCTTACTTAAAAAATCTCCACTCTCTCACCGCGACGATTTTTCCAAGCCGATAGAGATAGTTTGCCGGGTTCTCAAGAGTATTTTTCCTGTTGATAATGTAGAAATATTAGTTATCTGTTACTGGAAGCGTAGAAACTCTCCATTAAAAAGCCGTGTAATTTCAACCAGAGCCTTTTGAAAGTAACCGAGAGTCCAGATTATAAGCAGTCGATTTTGTGTCCATGAACAGATTCCACTTCGTGTTCATACTGCCGTGTTTCTTTCTCCCAGCGGTGGATGTTAGCGGGAGATACTCTGGTGTTCGCTATATCCTCTTTGAGTTGGCGGCGCTGGCAGGCTGGCGTTGGCGTGGTGGTGGTGGTGGTGGTGGTAGAAGGTGTATTTATGCGCGGAAAAATGTGCCTTCATCGGCGTGTATCTCAGGAAACATTGGCGACGTAGATGTGTTTTGGTCTGCATCCATTATACGTTTTTTTAGCTCCTCTTCCTCTCTCCTCTCTCCTCTATCCTTTCCTCCTTCCCTCCTCCTCCTCCTCTTGAGCGTATTCTCTCCTCCACTTCCTTCTCTTTTTTCCTCACTTCTTCTCCATCTTATACTCGTACTTCCTCTCTTCTTATTCGTCATCTTCTTCCTTTTTATCCCCCTTCTCTTCTGTCTCATTTTCTCCTCCAACTCATCGTCCTCTTTCCTCTCAACTTTTTTCCCCTTGTTCCTACTAACCGTTCTTTCCTTGTATAGTACCTTCCTGTCTTTCCCTTCCCCATTGCAAAATTTCGTTCTTCTTGTTTCCTGCACGTCCTTACCTTTACTGTCTCCCTTATTTCCTTCCCTATCACTATTTTTCCTCCTCTGTATCTCCTCTCCTTACCCTTTCTCTGCCCGACTTTCGTTACTCCATCTCATCCTCTCCCTCACCCCCTTTATATCACTGTTTCCCACCTTCTCCCTATACTCAATAAAAATCCAAACGGCAATCAGGTATAAAAAAATTCCATAACTCTATGCATATAAAAACAGACAAGGGTAGGTAATATTAATTTAGCAAGTCCCGTGTGCGTCGCGTGCGTGCATAGCGAGTGAGGCCCTTCGGTTCATTTTGGTGGCCTGTGTTAATGGGAGAAGCTATCCGATTAGTTCACATTTCACGGCGGGAATGCGAGTAAAGAGAGAGAGAGAGAGAGAGAGAGAGAGAGAAATGTCCCGTGGTTGTAAGTGTTGAAGTGACGTTGGTTAAGGTATAAATAAGTTAAGGAAAGGTAAGGTAAAGTGGTGTAGGAAAATATGTATAGGTGAGAGTTACTGATGTGGGAAGTATAGAGTCGAGATGAAGCTGGAACGAGATGCAGGAAAGAGGTAGAGATGAGTTAGTAAATATATACGTACATGATTTAGTAATGTAACTTTTTATTGTTATTTTAGAGTGTGTGAAAGGGTGATATGGGTCAATGTGAATTTTTCTTATGTTCCTACGTGCAGAAAAACAGGAAAAGTAGAGAAGAATGTATAGAGAAAAAATAAATAATGCTGTCTGTTTTTATCACTTCGTATTTTCATAGCTAGGTGAGGTACAGGAGAGAAATACAAAAGGAGAGAAGTATGTGTGAATGTAACCATATTTTTTCCTTTCTTTCTTCACCTAAAGAACAAATAACTGAGAACAGGGATAGCATGCCAACTGTTTCTATTGAATTGTAGTAGAAAAACTCCCGCGTCTCTCGTCAGGGTGTACCGGTACTAATATTGCCTCTGTTAGGGAGAGAACGCGTAATACCATTAATAAGTCCGCCGGAAGTGAAACCCGAGGCATCATTGGCTAGAATACCGTGCAGTGACTGATGGCTGATGGCAGGAGGTCGTGTGTGTGTGTGTGTGTGTGTGTGTGTGTGTGTGTGTAGTACCGACTCTCGCATCGCTCAGTGTGTTCTACATTATATAGTTTTTACTCATCGGGTTTGCCTTCACCTTGATCTACCATTTTTCTATTTATTCTTATTTTTTGTCTCTTTGTCGCTCTTGCTTTGTCTTCATTTACTGTCTGTTTTTTATTGTGTTCTTATTTTGTCTCTATTTTCATTTACGTCATATAACGCTGATCATTTTAATATTTTCATCTCTCTCTCTCTCTCTCTCTCTCTCTCTCTCTCTCTCTCTCTCTCTCTCTCTCTCTCTCTCTCTCTCTCCTTCTTTAACTTTCAGCCCCTCCTTCTCTCTGTAACTTTCACTTCCTTTCCTCCCTTCTTCATTCTTCCCTTTTATTATTCTTCGTCTCTCCTTCTCAGGTTTTTACTCTTCCTTCTTTTCTCTCTTCTTCCCTACTTTACAGGCTACTTTTCTCTCTTCCTTCGAATCAAAGTTTCCTTCTTACTCTCTTCCTTTTTCCTTCCCAGATTCTAGTCTCTTTTCTTCAATTTCCATGCTTTCTATCCTGTCTGTTTTACTTTCCCATTTTCTCTTATGGTCTCACTGCACCATCTTTTCTTTCCTTCCTTCTTCCCTTTTTCAGCTTTTAATCATCTATAGATACCGTACGTAGCCAAACAATCACAAAAACTAGATGTACCTCAAGATTTTACTTATGAACTTATTGTGTGTGTGTGTGTGTGTGTGTGTGTGTGTGTGTGTGTGTGCGTGTGCGTGTGTGTATGTTCTCCATCTTCTAATTTCCTCAACGCTTCCTTCTTCACTTTTTTATTCAAGGAAATAAGTCAACATATTCCCGATAATAGGAAAGGTTAACACTGAAGTTATCAAAGCCAGACGTTTAATTTCCCCCGTAAGTTATTGCCACCCACGCCAAGCAAAACTCCACTAATTAATTGAATATCAGACAGCAAGCACATTGACTACAACCTTTCAATTAAGCCTGTCACGTAAGCCTCTTCCTCCAGTTCTCTCTCTCTCTCTCTCTGTTGGGTTTCTACGCATAATATATTCAGTTCAATAGTTCAGCGTTTACTTGTGTTGATATCTCCTAGTTATGCTTGAGGGTCATGTACTGTATTATATTTTTCCCTATGTTAAGTTTTGTCATGTCTAGTAATGCGTGTGACAAGGTGATAGTCAGATTAATAGAGTTCATGTTTATTTCGTATCTTATGGTGTAGGTTAGGGTGGTGAGGGTAAGGGTGAGATGGTGGTGTCTTTCCCGCGGTGCCTCGTGTCACGTCTCCGCTGCTGTGTGTGTGTGAGGCGGCGGTGGTCGAGGAAAGGATGGGCGGTGCGTGTGGGACTAGAGATGTGCTCCCTGTATGGGTAGTGATGACAGCCGCCAGTGTTGCTTGTCTAACGGTGCCCTGTGATGTGATTCAGTGTTTATTTTCTCTTTGTGTCTATGTGTGATTCGTTTCTGAATTATATATTCTTTGCTTATATGTTTTGTTTTTTCTGTCTATCTGTATATCGTTTTTAGATTGTGTGCTTCTGTGTTCTCTTGTCTCATTTTTTTTCATGTCTGTATTTTGTTTCTAAATCATATTCGTATAGTGTGCGTAATTTTTCCCCCATCTCGCTACATTTCGTTCCCGAGTAATTTCCTTCCTTTGGCTTCATATCCACGGACACCAAAGAGCGGAGCAGGACAGCATCCGCGGCGTCCGTCCATCTGCCCGTGCCCGATGAAATAATAAACACTTGAGGCTACTTACTCCTATGATGCCGCTGTTTGAAGGTCCTGGGCAGCTAGACGTCGATTTACATCACTTGTGCTGGTAATTAGCGGTGTGATTTACATGAAGGAAATGGCAGCACTCGGGGAAACCTTGCGACTCTATTGGCCACACGCCGCGCCCGCCGCTGATCTAGAGTTACGAGTGTCTGGCCGCAGCTCCTCGTTAGGCGGGTGACTCGTGTTACTAATTCATGCATGGCTATGTGCGGTGGGCGGCGGATGGCATGTAGTAGCGGCATGGTGGGACGTAGCAGTGGTGGGTGGCGACCTGTGGCGGCAGCAAGGCGGGACAGGTGTAGGTGGGAAGATCGTAAATGTCTCTGTTGTGTGGCTGGTGTTAGAGGATGTATTATTGTTGGAGGACACGCCGAGAAAGGTAAAGGAGAGAAAGAATGTTCGCTATTCATTGGTGTGACGGTGACGGGAGCCTATAGCATCAGCCGTGCGGGAGCGGAGGCTGGGGCTGCTGGTTGTAAGGCAGAGTGAGGGATGGCTGTCGCGGTGTCATATGACGAGTAGCGGCATTTATAACAAAGCCTATATGATGCCGCCACCTCCACTCCGCTACCTCCCTCAACGCTGGGTTGTTGGGGCCGTTCATTTCTTGTTTCCCCAAAGCCGTCCGCTGAAGTAGCGGAGCAGTTTTCTCTCCACTCGTGTTCCGTTGTACAGCTCTCGCTGTCTCTCAGGCCGCACATTTCCTCCTCTCCCGCCTCTTCCCGCATTCTGACAGAGATCACATTATAGTAAATGTTACGAGTAGCGGAGCAGTGTTCTCTACCCTCGTGTTCCGCCCTTCAGTTCCCGCTGTCCCTCAAGCCGCACATTTCCGCGTCTTGCCGCAGCCCGCCTCACCGCTGCCGCCCTCGCTAGCGGCGTGACCTTCCTTACAGCGCCCCGACTGTTAAGTCATAAATGATGGTGGACTCATGAACGCACTTCCCTGGAACTGTTCGCTTTCATATTGAATATTTACTTTGTTTTCACTTTGTTGTCTTCCTGAAACTGCGCGCCGCCAAATAGAACGCTTCACTTTCACATTTTCGTTCTCTGGAAGCTGTTCACGTGTAAATTATGGAGTCCTCTTTCTCACTGTCACTTTTTTCAACGGCGGTGTCCAATCAGTGTGGAAAGTGTTCTCTTGGCGTCAGGTTAGCGGTGCACGGCACGGCACGGCACGGCATGGCATGGCACAGGACGGGATACGATGGGGCGGTGCGGAGACTGTATACTGAACGGAGCGGCACGGTACGGCACGGGACGGGATGGACACGGATATAAGTGGCGGAATATAACAAGACACCCTGGGAACATAGCTAGTAAATGCACCCTTGACAACTAAAGTGACACAACCAGGACATCCTGTAAGTCTACGGTCCCATCAACGCGTTACTCATTCTCGCTAAGACTGACAGTACATTTGAGGATATTTTCTGTAGTGCATCCTTGATAACAAAACTAACGCAACACTCTGAAAACCTAACGCCACCTTAACCTTTTATTCCTTCCAGCTAGGAGTGACAGTACCTTCTTGGCTCTGAGCGGGGAAGGTCATAAGGAAATCTTAGGTCTGTTCTTGTGATGCGTGACTGTCACGGGACCAAGATTATTATTATGTTTTGTCCCTGTGGCTGCAAGGGCGTCGACTGAGCCTCCATATGTGTACTCGTCCTCGGCAGCGTAAATCAATGCCTGTAGGGAAGGAGAGAAAAGGCAGGACCCATTAACCTACATACACACGGACTACAGAAGGACACAGGTGATGGACCTGAGCGGCGCAAACTTGTCCTTCTTATGTTATTTGTTTTATTTGTAGCTCGTGACTGTGGCATTCACCGATCATGGAGTTAATTAGAGTTAATCATGCAAATATTGAAAAGAATTAGTCTCTCTCTCTCTCTCTCTCTCTCTCTGCACATCACATACGCTCTTATTGACGTTGTCCTTTGGTGTATTATATTTCACAAAGTGTGTGTGTATGTGTGTGTGTGTGTGTGTGTGTGTGTGTGTGTGTGTGTGTGTGTGTGTGTGCGTGTGTGTATTGTAGTGTAGTGTAGTGTAAGCGCGGACGTGCGTAAGTGCGTATCTACGTGAAAGCGAAAACAACGTAAATAAAAGACAAATTATTTTCTGTATGCGAATATTTTTGCTGGATGTTTTGGGCGTGCATTCCAAACACGGCAACACGAGAAACGAGACCAGGCAGGACTCGTTGGTGGTGTTACGGTGACGGGACAGCGGCGGCGACGAGGTGACGAGGTGACGTGTGGCTCAGAGTGGGCGTTAATATGTTCCGGGGTTCATCTCGTCATGTCCTGTCCTTTCATGTTCCTAGTTTGTGCATGACTCCTTCAGGGTACGTGTAGTGGTGTTCCTCTTTCTGAGTACTGATGATGAATAGTCTCGTTACGTTCGTGTTTTTAGTGTTTATCTGGTCACACACACACACACACACACACACACACACACACACACACACACACACACACACACACACACACACACACTCTCTCTCTCTCTCTCTCTCTCTCTCTCTCTCACAAAACCTTTTAGGAGCCAACAGCTTGCCCTTCCTTTGTATTCTTTTATTTCTTTTCTTACTCCATGAACATCCTCGTAAGAAGCAAAAGACTAGAGGTTGCCCTTCCTTTGTGTTCCTTTATTGCTCCTCTTCCTCGTCCTCCCTCTCTTCAAAACATAATATATTCCTCCCTCATATCGGTGTCATATATTTTAGTCACACGTCACCTGTTGTTAATCACCCCACCTGCCACCTAATTAGGCTCCGCGTCCTCCACCTCGGCCAGCCCCACGCCTTCTAAAGTTCCCTATGTTATTGTCGCTTATTGTCGCATTCATCCCCCTCCCTGGTGCTCCTCGCCTCGTTTAGTCTCCTCTATTAACCTGTTTTCGTGTTTCTTGTGCATCTCTTCACCTCTTCTTTGTCACACATTTGTTGATTGTATATTCATTCTTATTTTCTCCTCTTCGTCTTGCTTTTCTTCCTTCTCCTCGTCCTTTTTTTTCCACTTGTTCTTGGTCTTGTTCTTGTTGTCCTCGTTTTTATTGATCTGTTTTCCTTTTGTTGTTCTCGATGTTTTTGTTATTGTTATTTTCCGCTTCTCTTTCTCTCCTTCCTCTTTTTCTCTATCTTTTTTTCTTTCTGGCACTTCCTCTGCTATTTTATTAACCTTACTTCTTCCCTTACTTGCATTCTTTCGTTTTTGTGTGTGTTTTCTTTCTTCCTGTTTTCTTGAAGTCTTTGTTAATTCCCTTTTCTTCGTGTTCTCTCTCTCTCTCTCTCTCTCTCTCTCTCTCTCTCTCTCTCTCTCTCTCTCTCTCTCTCTCCTTGTTATCTAATGCACTGGCTTCGTTTGTTGTTTTTTCTTTCCATGCATTACCTCAATCTAACCCACAATCATGCAAACCCAACCATCCTCGCCTAACTAACCCACGCTTACCTGTCCCCCCTAATGCACGTGTAATAGGCGAGGATTCAGAACCACTTTGGCATACTTTGGCGTGCTATCCTGCAGTATCACTTTTTTTTTTCTCCCTTCCCCGCTTTCTGTATCATTGTCCACCACGCGTCATCAGTTATGGATGCAGGGTGGGTCTGAGTATTCATATCCAAGAGCAGTAGTGTTCAATATTGGATGGGTATCGATTGGTGCTGTAAGATTTATCGTAAGAAGTGTTTTGCTGTGTTTTTGTTCCAAGTCTGTCTGTCAGTTGTGTTAATTCTGTTTTATCTTATATTTCTTGTTCTTTAAAGTTGCCACTGGTTTTGTCATAAGTGTATCTTTCATTCTCTTAAGCTCCTTCTCTTCTTTCGAGTCGTCTGTGCTCTTCCTCAAGCACACCACACCCATTACAAGCGTGTCGTCTTTCACTGCATTGGGAAACTTTCACTTAGGTCTTTCTCTGTGTAGTCTGCCGGGTAGATTCATCTCGAGCATACTTTTTATCTCTCCCCTTGACATACTTAAGCTTCTCCGGACTATATTCTGAAACACTTCTGCGCCTCTTTAGTTGAAATCACACGAGTTTTTAAGCCAGTTTTTATAATTCTAGTGGCACATTAATATTTTTTTCACTATTATATTTTTCTTTTTTTTCGCTTTTCGCTTCCTTATTTTGTCCCACATTAATAACGGGGTCAACACTCTTGAGAATCGGACTAATTGTTTATGTGGCCTTTGAAATTTTTTAATATGATTATATATCATGTGAGGTTAGTGAAGGTAATTCTCTAATGGTGCTTCGTAACTTCCTAACATTATTTTCTTGTCTTCACTCTCTAATGTAATGTAACGTTAGTGAAGACATTTTTTAAGTAACCCTTGCAGTGCTTCATAACTTTCAAACATTAGACGAATACAAAGACACGTCAGAAAATGAAGTGGCTTCTCTCTCCTTTCTCTAATTCATATTTTCTTTTTTGGAAGCCTGCAGCATCTGAGCGTCCCTTTTCATTCATTTTCTTTCTAGCCATCGCTTTGTTTCTAATAGGGTTCAGAAGTCACCTGTATTCACCCATTACAGTTGGGTCTATATTGTAGTGTTCGCGTACATCTTTGAAATGGTCTGCTGCACTGCATAGTCTTATATGGCGAAGAAGCTTAGGCCGCCGTGGTACAGTGGAACCATGCGTGCTTTGGGGTCCGAGGGGTCTCCAAGCTCACGGGTTTGAATCCTATCCACGGTCCGAGTGTAGGTTGGGCTTCGTCACTCGGGGCAAGGGTTTCCTAGCGGGTGGGCTTTGAGATAGGAGGTGGCACGAAAAAGTATCCCCTTTAGCCCAGAAATTCCCGTGAAAAGCCCACATGGTATAGAAAAAAAAGAAAAAAAGAATCTCGAGTATTTTGACGAACCCTTGGGACGCGAAACACACCAGCACACCCGCACGACTAGAAGGTTCCCGGGAAATCGTAGACATAAGCATCACGTGACTTAGCAATACACATAACCCTGACGAAGTGCCCCTGAAAATACCCTGAATCACACCCCAGGGAGCGTGAACCCGAGCACAGGAACACCAGCTGAAAGAGACCAAGGAAAAAAATCAGAGAAGATGTTTGTTGCTGCGTCTCGAAAGTGTGTTTGTTTACGTCCTGGCGCGCGTGTGCTGGTGATGGTGGTGGTGGTGGTGGTGATAGCGGTGTTGGTGGTGGTGGTGATGATATAAGAATATGAGAAAATAAGAAAAGTTGCAAGAAACCATTATGCCGACATGTAGCAGTTCTTGCATTAAACAAACCAACCTTTTTCCAACAATTAATCCCTATCCATACGTACATAATATCTCATCATTTGACTCTGCACTAACAACATGATTACCGACTCTATTCCACTCACCTGTCACTATATTTGAGAACCAATTTCTTCTTATCTCTCATTTCCAAACTTACCTTTAAGCTAGAACGCGCTATCTCTTGTCGTATCCTGATTACTGATCCTTAAGATTTTGTTTATGTGATAGTGAAAGGTGATAATCTCCTCTGCTACACCAATACCACCACTTCTACCCTCACTATCGCTCCAATATCTTCCCACCACCACCACTACCACCACGCCAGCTCGTATTACAAACATGCTAGCTGAGATACACGATAACTTTATATTCCCCGTCGTCGTATAAGCTGAACGAGGCTGTGAGGAGTTAGTGCTTACTCCAAGATTTAGCGGAAAATGTTCGGCAGTAAAGATAAGTGTGGCCAAAATACTGCCAGAGACTCGATAGCTATTACTGCATTACGCCCAGATTAGACGCAGCTAGTGGGGGCTTTGTAGGGCTTTGTTGAAGACCCATTGGGGCTTAGGGGGGGGACAGGGCATGCATGGGCTTGTTTTTTTTAATTTAAGACTAGGTTAGTGTGGGTTTTTATGGCTGTTTTATTTGTTTATTTACTTTTTAGACAAGGGTAGTTTGTGCTCTTCTAGGCTTTAGTTTGGATAAGACCAGTGTAGGTTTAGGTGTGTTGAGGTGTGTTCTAGGTTAGATGGAAATGAGGTTCGTCTAGTAGTGTGGACTATTGCTGGGCTTACTTTTAAATCCGAGCTGTGTTTCTTTCTTTCTCTTTCTTTCTTTTTTATTATTATTTTTTTTTATAGACCAGGTTAGAGTGAACGCCTTGTAGCAGCGTTGTTTGTTTCGCGGTTCGTGTCAGATCAGAGAAGTGTTGGTCTTTGTGTATAGACTCTTTAGACCAGTATAGTAAATAGGGCTTTGGTTTGGCTGTTTTCTGAGTGGCTTTGTGCATCTTTGTGCTTTGTCTTAGAGCATGTTAGAGCGGATTTTGACATTGAGTAAGTTATCTTTGTGACTGTCATTTGGTGCACCTTTCCCTCATTACCAATCACTCTGAGACGTCTTAACTTGTTCTATAGCAATATCCAATCGTAAAATAGGGATGAAATTGCAAACTGTATTGTTTTTCATCACTAACTTTCATGTAGATGCTTATAAAGACTTCACGCATTGGTTGTGGTGGTGCTAATCGTCACGTGTCGCAGTGAAAGGGTTAACATAGGGTATTCCGAGCTTTGATGATCATGGGTTACGTGGATGCAGGTGAAGGCAGGACCTGAATGGGAATATACAGGAATACATGGAAAGCAGAGGAAGATACATGAATACATAAGACTTTGGTGGGTGTGGAAAAAGTGTGTGTGTAATGACAGTGACGGCCACAATAGTCACACATGAAAAAAGGCATCAAAACATCAGAGCAGATAAAAAAAAAACACCATTCACAATACATTCACTCACTCACCCACACAGACATCCACACATAGAACAATTAACAAAAAAAGCACCACCACTACCACTGTCACCACCACCACCACCACCACCAGTACCAGCAATAGCAAGAATATGAACCCCTCCAAAACACCACCACCACCACCACCACCATAGCCACCACCACAAAAACAACAACAACAACCCCAGCGTATGTATGAACACTGGAGGCCGCCTATAAAACTGTTACCATTTATTACGAAGGATTAAAGGATTACACTTGTCACATGAACAATAAAATTTACCGCTGCTGAAATGGTACAAAAAATTGGCGCGCGGGGGAGGGAGTCGTGGGAGAGGGAGAGGAGGAAAGGGAAGAGAGAGGGAGAGAAGGGAGAGAAAGGGAGTGTTTTAAGCGTAATATGCACAAGATCTCCCAATGGTTCGCGTGGTTATCATGTAGCCTGTCTGTCATCGTTGCTGCGAGTGGAAGGAGAGAGGTAAAAAAGAGGAACAGGAGGGCAAGGGAGATACGGAGGAAAAGAGAGTCAGAAGAGGAAGGAGAGAGAGGTAAAAAGAGAAACAGAAGGGCACCTGAGATAGGGAGAAAAAGGAGAATGTAGGAAAAGAGATAATTAGGAGAGGAAGAAGAGATAGAAAGAGGGGAACGGGAGGGCAAAGGAGATAGGAAGGAAAAGGAGGATATAGGAAAAGAGAAAGTTAGGAGAGGAAGGAGAGATGAAAAGAGGAACAAGAAGACAAGGTAAATAGGAATAGGAGAATATAGGAAAAAGAGATAGATAGGAGAGGAAAGGAATAGAAGAAATGGGGTAATGAGACTGCAGGGAAAGGGACGCAAGGAACAGAATGAGAATGAAAATGGGAATAAGGACAAAAGGAAGGAGAAGAAAGGAACGTAGGAGGAAAAGCGATGGAAAGAGAAGATAGAGGAGGGGGACATGGGATGGTAGGAAAGAAGGGAGGATGAAGATCTAAACTCTAAATGAAGATAGATATGGAAGAAAAGAGAGGGAAGAAAAGAGGGAGAAATGAGAAACCAGGGAAGAGGAAACAGGGAGCATAGCAGAGAAGAAAGAACAGGAAAGGGTTGGATGGGAATGAAGAGAAAGAGGAAAACGTGAGAAGAATAAGGAAGAGGAAGACAAAAGAAAACGATAATGACACACCGAGCAGATTGAAGGAAGGAAGGAAGGAAAGAAAGCGGAAGAGGAAAAAATAAATCGAGGGATGACTTATGGAAAAATAAAAAAAAGACCCTCTCATGTCGTTGCTGCCTCCTCCTCCTCCTCCTCCTCCTCCTCCTCCTCCTCCTCCTCCTCCTCCTCCTCCTCCCACGCCTCAATAAACGTCCCGTAATTACTAATCAATGGAGGCGGCGAAGAACAACGATTTCATTAATTGTAATAGTGTGTGTTTGTGTGTGTGTGTGTGTGTGTGTGTGTGTGTGTGTGTGTGTGTGTGTGTGTGTGTGATGGATGTATTGGTGTGGGTGAGTGTGGCGTGGTTTTCATGAGAGACATTTGTACTTAGGGCAAACGAGGAGGAGGAGGACAACGAGAGGAAGAGAAGAAGGATGATATCAGAATGACGAGGAGAGAAGAGAACGAAAGGACAGTGACGAAGAGGAGGAGAAGGAGAAGGAGGAGGAGGAGAAGGAGGAGGAAGACAAAGACAAGACAAGGAGACGTAAGACGAGGACAATAAAACATGTGTCTTGGGATGTAAATATTTTTATGGAGTAATAAGTAAAAAAAAAAAACATTCACACACACACACAAACACACACACACACCACCACCACCACCACCACCACCACCACCACTATAAACAACGGGCATAACAAGCTAATATTACAACATAAGCTATAGTTATGGAAGAAATAAACACATTACTTTTTTTCCCCTTCATCCAGCCTATCCCTCACTCACTGCCCTCCCTCCTCACCCCTATCCTGTCTCTCCCAACCTCTCTTCCCCTAACCCTCTCTCCTACCTCTCCCTCAATCCTCCCAGCCCCTTCACGCAGCGTCCCCGCACAACACTCGGCGCCAGGCTCATGTTTGCGGCGTGCGATTATGAGTGACGGTGAATGAGTTGTAATAATGGTGTGAGGGTTGTGCTCTTGCTCCCAGTGGACAGGCGGAACAATTTGGTGTGTGTGTGTGTGTGTGTGTGTGTGTGTGTGTGTGTGTGTGTGTGTGTGTGTGCGCGCTTGCTCTCTCTCTCCGGCTGCGGAAACATTAACATGCAAATTTTATGTGCATGAAAATTTGCATTAATGTTTTAATTGAATATAAAGAGAAAATTAGGTGACATAATTATTAGAGTGTTTTAGGGGGACGTACGAGAAAGATATTGTTATGCTGAGTGAGGGGGGGGGGCAGGGTCAGCGTGCCCCCATCCCTCTCTCCCTCCCTCCCCCTCACGCTCCCATTCCTTCCCTCTCCTCCCCTCATCTGCCCTTCTCTCCTCTCCTCTCCATTCCACCCTTCGCTACCTGCTTCCTTCCCTCCCTCCCTCCCTCCCTTCCTTCCCTTCCACTATCCTTTCCTCTCTCTCCCTCTCTCCCTCTCTGTCCCTCTCTCACTCTCCCTCTCCGTTCCTCCCTCCCTGCACCTGACTTCCTCTCGTCCTCTCTCTAGTTGTTACCTGATTTTCCACCTGCCTGCTCCGCCCCGCCCTGTCCCTCCCCCCTTTCACCCTCTCCCCACCTCCTCTCTCCACCTCCTCTCGCTCCGCCACATAACACATTAAACGTTATCCACCTCACTGTTATGTCCCTTTATGCGCCTCTCTCTCTCTCTCTCTCGTCTCTCTCTCTCTCTCTCTCTCTCTCTCATCTCCACTTCTCCCACTTCTCCACTTCTTTAATTCATTTGTCTCTTTTTCATCCACTCTTTTACATCCTGTTTTGCTGTGCACTTATCTGCCTTTTCTCCTTCTCTTATTTCTTTCTCTTTTTCTTTTTCACCCCGTCTTCTTTTATTCCTTTCACTCTCTCTCTCTCTCTCTCTCTCTCTCTCTCTCTCTCTCTCTCTCTCTCTCTCTCTCTCTCTCTCTCTCTCTCTTGTGTTTCTCTATTCATTTATCTTATTCTATTACATGTTTTCCTAATTTTAGTTTTCTTATTTCCTATTTTGTTCTGTTTTTCCTTCTTTCTTCCTCCTCTTTTCTCCATTGTGTACTTTTCTCCTATTTCAGCATTTATTTTTTTTTCATTCTCTACTACTACTTTTTTTTTTTTTTTTACTTTTCCAGTTCTTCATTTCTCATTTTATATACCTTCGTTATTTTTTTCTTTCTCTTTCTTTCTCATTGGTTTTTTTTTTCCCCTCTTGTCCTTCGTATTCCTTCCTCTCCGCCTTTCTTTTCCACCTTCTATTCTTGCCTTTTCCTTTCCTATTTCATCCAGGTATTTTTCCTTCCGTCAGTCTTTCTATACTTTTCCCTCTTTGTTTCCCTTTTCCACCCTCGTATATTTCTGTCCTTTTTGTATTTCTACCTCACTACACTACTTCTCTTTATTTCAATCGTTTCACACTTCTGTCCCTCAATTCGTTCCTCAATCTCCACTCCTTCTTTCATTCCTCTCCTTATTCCTTCTCTTTTCTTTTCCTCACGCCCCTTTCTTTCCTGCTTCTGCGTCCCCGCGTCATTCCTCCTTGCCTCCCTTCCCTCACTCTCCCCCATCAGCCTCCTGCCCTCTCTCCCCACTCAGCAGCTTGTTAGGCCGAGAGTGTCGCCAGCAGGAACGGGGCAGGAAGGCCAAACATGGAAAACCACACCAGCTTGCCTCACCGCAGCCAAATCACATAGAGAGACGCCAGTTCATCGCAACACAAATAGATTATCTCAGTAATCCATAATGCAAGCAGACTGCGACGCCTGACACACACACACACACACACACACACACACACACACACACACACACACACACACACACACACACACACACACACACAGACACACACACACACAGTTGGTCTCTGGTGGTGTATTGTGGGTGTGAAATTCTATCTTTCGTGTTTTTGTGTCGTAGATTTGGTGTTTTCATTTAGTGTGTGTGTGTGTGTGTGTGTGTGTGTGTGTGTGTGTGTTTTCCTTTGTCTTGTCCCAGTTTGTCGTTTTGTCTTTTTTTTTTCTTCGTCTTTATTTTCTTGTCTTTCTCAGTTTTTTTTCTTTTTTACTTTAATTTTTTGTTGTGTATGTTCTTCAGCGTTCGTTTTTTATTGTCTCCCTCTTTCTCTTTCGCACCGTTGAAGTGGGTGTGTGTTTTCTTGTGTCTGTTTCGGCTTGACTTTCTGTTCGTTAGTTTGTTGCATTGATATCTAAAAAGTTACAAGTGATTGGGTACAAGACAAGTTAGGATACTGCAATACAAAAAAAAAAAAAAATAATGACAAATAAATGAAATGAAAGTGTTAGCAAGTATTCTGTATCTCCAGCTGAAAATCAGACATGAAAACCTCTCAATCGTTCATGTGGCCTTTGAAAACAGACTTTATGGGATCCTGGACCATTTTTAAACACGTTATCAAGCATTTCGAATTCCCCAATAGTAAAAACACGCATGAAAATCCAACCAATCATTTTTGTAACCCTTGAAAACAACCCTTATGGAACCCAAAAGGCACTAGAGAATTAGCAGGCATTCCACGTTACCAAAAAAGAAAAAAAAAAACATGAAAAACCGACTAATCATCTACGTAAACTTTCAAAACAATCCTTATGAAAGCCAAAAACATTAGAAAACTAGCAAGCATCACAATTTACCAACGAAAAAAAAAAAGAAAGCACATGAGAACTCTAACAATCATCTCCGTGACCTTTGAAGACAAACTTGATGAGAGCCCAAAGCGTATTAAATGTAAATTATCAACCATTCATCACTGCCAGTAGGAAAAACAAATATGAAATCTCCCACTAATCATCTCTGTAACCTATGAAAAACAGTCCTTATGAAACCCCGGAGCGTTCCACAGTGCAGGGCAAGACAAGGGTAGGGTAAGTTAGATAATATAGTACTGCCGCTTCTCTTATTTCCTTCCTCCTTTTAACGCAGTAACTCCAGCCTGATTAATTATCCTATAAAAACCCGGGATTGTAGCTTTTTCTCGCCTTATCGTAGGGAGCTGGTGCTGCGTGTTAACTCTGGAGATAAGGCGGCTGCTACACTGTTGTCCTTCCCTTCCTTACTGCACGCTTACCCTCCCTCTCTTTTTTTATTCTTATATACGAGCATTTATACAGTTGCCGCCTCACTTCCATACACCAGCGACTTGCGATATCTTTGTTGAACCCGGTAGCGTCCTTCAGTATGGATAACATCGGGGTTTGTTGTGGGAACTTCAAAAGGAGATTAGACAAATTTATGGATTGGGACGCTGCGGGGATGTGTTGTTATATTGTGACTTCTTGCAGCTTCCATTATTTTCTTATGCTGTTGTATTCTTATGTGAAGGAATATTTTTTCCCCAGAGGTCAAGCGGAGTAGGTCAGTTTTAGCTTAGGTTAGGTCTTTGGTCAGTGAACCCTTAGTTGTACCAGTATACTGTCTTGTAATATAAGAAACTGCGAGGTACGTTTTATCAAGTCTTTTTTTCTTTTTCTTTTTTTTATTTCTGGGATCAACTAGTGTATATCCGTTTTGTGTGTGTATGTGTGTGTGTGTGTGTGTGTGTGTGTGTGTGTGTGTGTGTGTGTGTGTGTGTGTGTGTGTGTGTGTACAGTATGTGGAACGAGGACGCGGTTACATGGGACTGAGTTGATTAGCTTGAGCCAAGATGGAGTGAGGGAGAGCGAGGCCAGGAAAAGGAGGGACGGGTGAGGGAGGTCTGACTGACTGGCTTGCATGTGTTAGGACGGACAATGTTAGCCGTGTTAGCTTGTGGATGCAGCGGGAGAAGGAAGGGAGAGGTAATGGAGAGGCATTGGATTGTTGTCTGTAAAGAAGAAGAATAGGTAAAGGAGACGAGTGTAAAGAGAGGGAGGAAGAGAGTTTAGCGTTTGTAAAAGTAGAGGATTACATGAAAGAGGAGTGAAAGAAAAGAGAGTTTGTAACGGAGTGTGTGTGTGTGTGTGTGTGTGTGTGTGTGTGTGTGTGTGTAATTCACCTCGGTCGCCTGCTGGTCACCCAGCCAGTCTTCCCCATTACGGAGCGAGCTCAGAGCTCATAGACCGATCTTCGGGTAGGACTGAGATCACATCACACACAACACACCGGGAAAGCGAGGACACAACCCCTCGAGTTACATCCTGGACCTATTTACTGCTAGGTGAACAGGGGCCACACATTAAGAGGCTTGCCCATTTGCCTCGCCGCTTCCCGGGACTCGAACCCAGCCCTCTCGATTGTGAGTCGACCGTGCTAACCACTACACTAGGCGGTGTGTGTGTGTGTGTGTGTGTGTGTGTGTGTGTGTGTGTGTGTGTGTGTGTGTGTGTGTGTGTGTGTGTGTGTGTGTGTGTGTGTGTGTGTGTGTGTGTGAGAGAGAGAGAGAGAGAGAGAGAGAGAGAGAGAGAGAGAGAGAGAGAGAGAGAGAGAGAGAGAGAGAGAGAGATGTAAAGAAGATCAGTATATAAAAGTATTGTATCCGTTAAAGGAGGGAGAAGTGAAGGAGAGACGAGTACAGAGAGGAAGAGAAAGTTTTGCCCCGTGAAGAGAGAAACACGTGTAAGACAGTGTAAAAAGAGAGAGAGATTTGTAAAGGAAAGATATACAACAACGAGATGATAATTCTGCACCATTTGATATAATTTCCTATCTGTCCAAGAACGAGCATTAAATGGTTACGTTAATTCAGCCAAACCAGTATTCAGATTACTTACATCTATAAACATCACATAGATACTTCAATAACTATCCTATAGAGAAATTGTATACATTGTCATGATTTGATTTCCATTTCATCCGAGTGAAAATAGCAATTCACACAAACCAGCGTTAGAATTACACGCACAAACATTATAGAAACTTAAACATACATAATATAAACCGGTCACGAAAAATTATATACGCCAACATAAAATCGCTTCCTATTTATCCAAGAACAAAAATGAAATTACAGTAATTCAGTCAAACCAACATTAGAATTACATACAAGTGGGATCGAAAAAAAACCTTACGGGAGATGCAAGTGAAAAATAACACAGCAGATCACACGAACACCCTTAGCTCCCCATACACCCAAACACAAGAAACTAAACATCACAGAAATTCAATAAAACCAACATTCAAACTACACACAAGACCGTAACAACAACAACACAACAAACCACCCAGGCTAAAAAAAAAAAAAAAAAAAAAAAAAAACATATTAACCCCTTCAGTACCAGGACGTATTTTTATATTCATTCTGGTTACTATTTGGTGATTTTAAACAGCTTCAGAAACTTATGTGGGGATTAGAATAGTGAAGACTGTGGCCACTAATCTTCTGACCTCCATAGACGCTTCCTAATGTTAATAAAATGGTCTAATGGTACACAAATCTCAAGGTAAAAATGTGTCCCAGTACTAAAGGGGTTAGCAAACAACAATACTCAACAATAACAACGGTCTAGATAAAAAAAAAGAGAAAGAAAAAGACTCATCAATATCCTAACCATCAAAATCCAAGAATTAAACCATCCCGGTAACTCACTCAAACCGCGTTGGAATTACATCTCGGAACTGCTTCAAGATCCTGCTGAGGGACTGGGCGAGCGGCGGACGTCAGACAGGGCTCGCGGGAACTAGTGGGGTCTGGCTGCTCAGTGCTGGGGTGTATTGGCAGCTCCTAACACACGGAAATACGAGGTCAATGCGGGGTTTGGTGCGCCTCTCCCTTGTCTCTTGTGCTTCCCCGTGTTTCTTTCCCTCCCTTCCCGCCGTGTCTCCCTAGTGCATTTCTCCGGGTGTGCCTCTCCAGTGTGTTTCTGTGTGTCTTCCCCGTGTCCGTGTTCGCCCCACCAGGAAGTTCCTCCTCCTCCTGAGTGTGTTTATGCGCTTGGAAGAAACGAGATTGTGAGAGAAAATTTGCCTTTTGCTGGAATTTTGACTGTGTGTGTGTGTGTGTGTGTGTGTGTGTGTGTGTGTGTGTGAGAGAGAGAGAGAGAGAGAGAGAGAGAGAGAGAGAGAGAGAGAGAGAGAGAGAGAGACTGAATGCAACTGCTATTTCTATTTCTACAAGAACAAGAACAACAATTACTATGACTATTACTACTACGACTACTACTACGGCTACTGCTACAATTACTACTACTACTACTACTACTACTACTACTACTACTACTACTACTACTACTACTACTACTACCACCACCGCTACCACCACCACTACTACTACTACTACTACTACCACTACCACTACTACTACCACTACCACTACTACCACCACTACCACTACCACTACCACCACCACCACTACTACTACTACTACTACTACTACTACTACTACTACTACTGCTACTACTACTACTACTACTATTATACACAACTGTTTTACGTATGAAAGAGGCTGGATAAGAACACAAAAAATAGAAAAAAAATCCAGCTGAATTAATGGTTCCTCAAAAAAAGTTACTGAGAGAGAGAGAGAGAGAGAGAGAGAGAGAGAGAGAGAGAGAGAGAGAGAGAGAGAGAGAGAGAGAGAGTGCTTAGGCTTTAGGGTGTGGAGTGTAAGGGCGAGAAATATGCAGGTTTTTATTGACACGACTGGATGGTGGCCAAGGCGAGGCGCTGTGTAGGGTGAAAAGAGGAGATTGTAGAGGCAAGGCTACTGTACTTCCAGAGAGAGAGAGAGAGAGAGAGAGAGAGAGAGAGAGAGAGAGAGAGAGAGAGAGAGAGAAGGGTGTGGGTAAGGAAAGTAAGATATTTTTAGAAAGGTGATTGAGACTTTGAAATGTGTTAAAAAGAGTAAATGTGAGAAACTCTTCAATATTCTTCCATACTGATTTATTTAAGGAGTTTATTTATGCATTTAGTTTCCTTGTCAAGCGTTAAATTTTTCGTATCTGCACATGTCTACCAGTCAAAATGAAGAAGAGACAAAACGAAGGAAATGCAAAGGAAATTGAACATCAAAGTTATCCATTTATTTGTTAGTTTTTGTCGCATATTATTTCACACACACACACACACACACACACACACACACACACACACACACACACACACACACACACACACACACACACACGTCCCCATAATAACCCTCCATTACTCTCCTAATTCCTCTTGGTAGCTACACAAATCTTGAAATCCTGAGAAGTTACTTACACTGACGGCTAGAGGAGTGGTCTTGGAGAGCCCTGGGGGACGCCGCGCCCTTCCCTCGGCGGTAGCTAGGGGAGGGGAAAGACCGGTGGCAAGATGGTGGCGGGTCGGGGGGGATCGGCTGGTAGTGGCGATGGTGGTGGTGGGGGTGGTGGTGGTGCCTCTTCCTGAAAGTGGAGAACTCTCATGAATTCCCTGGCCTTGCGGTGTCCTTGGCGGCGGGGCGTGGCGGAGAGAGAGAGAGAGAGAGAGAGAGAGAGAGAGAGAGAGAGAGAGAGAGAGAGAGAAGGAGAGAGAGAGAGTTCCGTGTCCTGAGTCTTGAGTCTTGCGTGGCTGGTCTTGTAAATCTGTAACATAGTTGTTAGAAGTCGAGAAACCTACTGCTCTTACTTCCGTTTTGTCGTGTTTCATCGCTCGATTTTAAATGAAGTCCCCCTGTGATCTGACAGTCGCCTTGTGTCAGTGACAGATCCTTATTATATTAAGGGGACGTAAGAACTAAATAAATGCTAAAGCAATAACCTACTAATCTTACTTTTTCTTTTTTTCTCGGTCTGAAGTCCCCCAAATGTGACAGTAGCCATAGAAACCTACGTAGCGACAGATTCTTAGCAGATCAGTAGAGGCACAGGGAGTGAATAGAAACACTGAACAATAATCTGCTAATTTTACATCTTTACTTCTAAGTCCCCTGATCTGCTGACCGTTGACTTGCAGATATCTATTGGTTCTTTGTGTGCCTCAGGGAAATGGTGATCAGAGGAAGGCAGTGCTGGGTGTTATGACTTCTGACCGTGGCTGTGCTTGAATCAGTGAGGGGAAAGTTCTTTAATCTTAAGTGAGGGCAAGAGATGAGAGCCGAGGTAGATATTGGTGATGTTATGTTGGTGTGTTGGTGTTGAGAGAGAGAGAGAGAGAGAGAGAGAGAGAGAGAGAGAGAGAGAGAGAGAGAGAGAGAGAGAGAGAGAGAGTGTGTGTCTTGTATCTTGTGGTTGTAACATTGTTTTGCTTCATAGGTAAATAATTCTTTTGTTAATTTTTCTATCATTTAAATTTGTTCATTAAGATTTGTATACGTCTTTTGGTTGAGTAATTTTATGGTGCCATCACTGGTCCATATGCTGATAACTTCCTTTCATTTAACTTGCTTACATTTAACTTACATTTGTATTCACGGTTATGAATATTTTCATTATGGTAACACTAATTTTTGTATTGATGCCAGGAAAAAAGAAACTAGCAATTGTAACATTGTTTTGTGGCGGCGTCAGTACCTTTAGTCTTTTGTGTTGCGTGGTGCGTGCGAGGCCAGCGTTTTGATGTGGCAAGTTAGTTTTGATCTGGCAGTAGTGTCGGATTGCCACACTTTATGAATATTGCTGTTGTCTTTCAATTATTCACCGCGGCTGTGTTTGTGGCGCGGGTTATCTGATGAAACGGACGAAAAACAGAACTGTAATTCTTTTCAAGAGTAATATGTATATTTTTATGTGTGTGGGATGTGGTGGAGGCAGGTTTTATAGATGTGTTGACTGTACTAGTGGC
>NC_059291.1:12664248-12666748 GCF_017591435.1 Portunus trituberculatus
TGTCACTCTTTTTGTTCTCATGTGTAGCGTCAATCATTTTTTTGTGTGTGTGTGTGTGTGTTTTTCATAGGGAGCATCAGTACATTCATTTTTCATCCTCATACTTTTCTAAACTGCCATCTGACACTTGCTTTGTTGATCACTTTCTTTTTCACTTCAGCATCTGTCGACTTTGCTCTGTTTTTCATAAATAGCACCTAATTCTTTTCCTAATATTTCTTTTACTTCGTGTGACACTGTTATTTTACCATCTCTACCTTAACAATTACAAAGACCGCTTCATTATTTCTATGGAGAGATCACGTCCAATGACCTTCCTGAAAAACAAGTCATCACTCGCCATCAAGACACAACACTAGTTCAAATCGTTACCCTTGAACACCAGGGAATTATTTCTAGGACCACCATCCACTACCTTGGTCTTCCTGCCTCCTTTTTTTTTCACCTTGTCTTCTCTGCGTTCTTTCCATTTTCTTTCTCCATGTCACAGCTTAATCTTTCCTGCCTCCTCCTTTCCTTCTCCTGTACACTACTTGTTAACCTTCCTTTCCATCCTGTTCTTGTCGACTCGTTTCCAGTAGCTCTGTCTTTCTCCTCTAAATGTTTTCTTTTCTATTTCATATTTTATCATCTTGTTTCAGTGCTTTGTTTTTGAGTGTTTAGGTTGTACTGGTTGATTTTTTTTTTTTTTTTTTTTACTATTTTTGTGGATCTTGGAAGTGCATGGTGCCTTGTGATGCTGATATTCTTGCAAGGTTGATTTCTGTTTGATTTTTCCTTTACTATTCTTGTGGTTCTGGGAAGTTGTGTGTTTTTTTCTTATTTTTTATTTATTTATACCATGTGGGCTTTTCACGGGAATTTCTGGGTTAAAGAGGATACTTTTTTTTTTTGAGGTACCTCCCCGAGTGAGAAAGCCCATCCTACACTCGGACCGTGGACAAGATTCGGACCCCAAAGCACGCATGGTCCACTGTACCACGGCGGTTTTGTGGTACTGGTGTTCTTGCTTCACTGGGTTGCCTTCTGAGTGTTTAGGCTGCAATAGTTGATTTCTAATTGATTTTCGTACTATCTTTGCGGTTTTGAGAAATGGTGTCTTGTGATACTAGTGTTCTGGCAAGGTGTGATTCTGTTTGATTTCATTACTGTGTTGTTGTGGTGTCTTGTGGTAGTGGTGTTGTGTCAGTGCATAGTCTGTTAATCAGTGTGTGAATTCGTCAGTGACTTAGTTAATCAGTCAGTCTGTTAATCAGGTGTTTAGTTAATTAGTCAGTTTATCAATCAGTTACTCATTTAATTAGTCAGTTAGTTAATTAGTCAGTCAGTTAGTTAATCAGTTATTTTACAATCAGCCATTCTCCTTCCCCGTTTTAGTGTTCTCCTTCTTCCTCCTCCTCCTCCTCCTGCTCCTCTTCCCTCTTCCTCTTTCTCCTCCTCCTCCTCCTCCTCCTCCTCCTCCGTCTACTTTTGATACTAATGAATTTTAAACTCAATTTCCATTCATCTCTTCAACCTCATCAAGCTTGAATCCATTATTACTTATCATACCCCGAGAATGTTGTTTATGTCACCCTTGTTGTATCCCTTACGTTTGTCCCCCTTACCATATGTTTCTACCTATCCATGTGTCTATCTATATATTTACCTGTCTATATACTCATCTGTTTACCTACCAATGTATGTAACTAGTACCATTGTATTTCTTTAGGTATTTGGTACTTATATTTGTTCAGTACCGTCTTTGTTGTAGTTTTGTATCTCTCATGTTACAGTGAATAGTCCACATGTACAGACGGATGAAACAGTTTATTTATTTTTTTTTCAGACTCAAAGGTTTATAACAGACAAAGATCACTAAGCCACACCTTTCCAAACCCAACTGTATGTGTACCTATCTATGCATATGTCAACCTTATATTCATGATTTTTACACTATTCTACCTACCATCTTTTTTAGTGCATGTATACATCTACTAACACAACTACTTACCTGACAAACTATCAGCCTTTCTACTTATCTACCTGCACGTAACTCTCTATCTACCTTCCTACCTGGCGGCGGTGCGGTGAATGGTAATACGTGGTCATAAAGTTTTCCCTAAGTTGGGTATTAGGTGCGGCCGCCACTCCCGGTGTGTTCATTTCATATTTGGCGCAGTGAATGCCTCGCTATTCATCCGGCAAATTGGGTTTTAAAATTTGAAGAGGCGCAACAGGACGTGACTTCGCTATCTGAGGTCGGGAGTGCGTATTTCAATATAACTTTTTGGTATATACACTACGTTCTGACGGAGGAAGAGAGAGAGAGAGAGAGAGAGAGAGAGAGAGAGAGAGAGAGAGAGAGAGAGAGAGAGAGAGAGAGAGAGAGAGACGGAGATAGAGATGCGGGGAGATGGCTGGAGGTTGCTGGAGAAAGATATGCTCCTTGTGTGTGTGTGTGTGTGTGTGTGTGTGTGTGTGTGTGGTGAGAAGGGAGAGGGGGGGTGAGATATATCGA
>NC_059291.1:12674248-12684248 GCF_017591435.1 Portunus trituberculatus
GATATTTAGTAGTGTCCGTAGCTAGAGAAGCGCCTCAGACTGGTTTGTGATGACAGAACTAGGTGCCAAAAAGCAGTGAAAGGGTTAATACATGTTGTTTCATTACTACTGTTTATCTTTCCACCTGTAACTATTGTGGAGTCATCTTTGTATTCGATTTGCTAGTTGTGCAAGGAAAATTAGTTGCTTGAGCGATAGCTGTAATTAATGATATATGTGAACTGTGTGTATGTCTTGTGATTAGGATCTGAGCGATACATTTAGTTCATTTCAATTCACAGACATCCGATCATATCCGGACAGACACAACTGATTAAATGATTAAATCGTCAAGGGAGAATTTAATCAGTGAAAAAAGAAATAAAATGAAAAAAAATATTAGATAGACTGTTAGATAACTGGAACATACACAGTCATCAGATTCTTAGTGTAATCAATGTAGACTTGTGAAAATAATAGATAAAATAATTGATGCGTTAACTGAGACTGATAGATAGCTGGGAAACAAATTTTAGGGCTGTCAATGAAAATTTTAAAGAGTCTAGATAGAATTGTGGATAAGAGTAATTTGAACTAACGTATGGGTTAATCCAATCCCCTCCAAAAATTACAGGCAAACACTCTTCTCTGATGTGTGTGGGGCTGTGTGAAATGTCTGAGTGTGTTACATTGAGTATTGAGTCTTGCTAGGGATTGGTGAGGTGGGGAGTGCAGGTTTGTTTAGACGAGAGACCCTGCTTGTAGTGAGGGAAGGACTGGGTGAGGAGTAGATGCAAAGTCCTGGCTGCTTTCTCCCTGTCCTGTTTGTGTGTGTGTGTGTGTGTGTGTGTGTGTGTGTGTGTGTGTGTGTGTGTGTGTGTGTGTGTGTGTATGTGTGTGTGTGTGTGTGTGTGTGTGTGTGTGTGTGTGTGTGTGTGTTTCCCCTTCTATAATGAACTTAGAGACAAACAGTTTTGATAATATTGATAAACTAGAGGGACAAGAGAGAAAGAGAGAGAGAGAGAGAGAGAGAGAGAGAGAGAGAGAGAGAGAGAGAGAGAGAGAGAGAGAGAGAGAGAGAAAGTGCATGACTGCAGTTGATGAAAATTTAGGTTGAAGTTGAGGCAGAAAAAGAAAATGGAATAATAGAAATTGTAGAGATGCAGGAGTAGGAGAAAGAAGGCGAGGAGAAAAAAAAAACGTAAAAGAATGAGAAAGCTCTAAATCAAGAAAAAGAAAAGCTGGTGGAGTAGTAGTAGTAGTAGTAGTAGTAGTAGTAGTAGTAGTAGTAGGAAGAGGAAGAGGAAGAGGAGGGTTGGTAATGTGTTTTCAGCGTCTGGTGTTGGGGTGATGACGCGCCCCTCCCTCTTGTGACCATTTCGCCTGTCCGTGCCCCATAAGACTCCGCCCCACCCCGTCCCACTCCTCCCCGCCCCGCCCTGTCCCGCCCTGCTCGCTAATTCCTCTAATTTTGTTATCCACACCCATCTCTGCCGCTCTCTCTCTCTCTCTCTCTCTCTCTCTCTCTCAAACTAACAGATAGCACAAATTCAATGATTTTGCTAACCTGACCAAACCTAACGTAATTTATTATGATCTAACTTCACCTGACCTAATCTAACTCACTTCATTGAAGGTAAACTAATTAAACTTAATGTAACTTAACCTGACCTACCTTAGAAAAACAGCATTACCGTTCCATACCACCTTCTCTTCTCTTCTCTAACGTGACCTATCATAACCTGACTCAACCTGGACTACAACACCATAACATGACATCACATCTATTCACTCTCCCCTTAACCAAAACTAACTCAACTTACCAAACCTAACCTAACTTAATTTAAAGAGTACCGTAGAATGTTTCCTCCTTAACCCCTTCAGTACCTAATGCGTTTTCTTATACATTTTGGTTACTGTTTGGTGATTTTATACAACTTCAAAAACTTATGTGGGGATTAAGATAGTGAAGTCTCTGGCCATTAATCTTCTGACTTTCATAAATCTAACCTAATGTCAATAATATCGTCTAATCATACTCAAAACTCAAGGTAGAAATGCGTCCCAATACTGAAGGACTTAACATTCTTTTCTTCACTCTTAACCAAACTAACCTAGCCCAATCTAACTCCATCTTGACAGTACTGTACAATACCACCTCCTTCACATTCTTCTCTCTATCGTTAACCTAACCTAACCTAACCTGACCTAACCTAACCTGACCTAACTTAACCTAACCTAACCTAGCTTACTCAAATCTAACCCAATCTAAACAGTAACATTATAATACCACCTCCTTCACATTCTTCTCTCTGCCTAACCTAACCTAACGTAACCTAACCTAACCTAACCTAACCTAGCTTAACTTAACCTAGCTTACTCTAATCTAACTTAACCTAAACAGTACCGTTACAATACCACTTTCTTCACTCACCTTCCTTTCCTCCTTCCTTGCCTGTCCCATTTTAATTACGGAGCCTCAAGTACCACCACCACCACCACCACCACCACCAGTAATATCCTACATCACTCTCTAATTAGCTGATGAATATTTAAGAAACAAACAGTTGAAACAGGCTGAGTAATAAAGGTTTGTGCCGCTAGGGGTCCTTGCCGCCACCGACCTGTCCCGCCAGAAGATTCCAAGGATTCCAATCTTTATTACGACTCCCTCAAGGATCTCTCTCTCTCTCTCTCTCTCTCTCTCTCTCTCTCATATTTTTGGTGTTTTTTCCTCGTGTTTCTCTTTTCTTGTCTTCATTATCTTGTGCTATCTTTATTCTTGTGTGTGTGTGTGTGTGTGTGTGTGTGTGTGTGTGTGTGTGTGTGTGTGTGTGTGTGTGTGTGTGTGTAACTGGATACGCAAAGTAAAGGAGAAATCTAAGAACTATATAAGCTTGTTTAACATCTGGAGTGCAAAATGATGACGACGATAATAATGATGACTATGACGATACTGGTGATGATAAACTGACGTGCTTGCTGTACAATAATGATAATAATGATGATGGCAATAATAACTTTGATTTCCCTGAAGACGTAGGCATCATACAAAAATGCTATATTAAAGAGTACCACAATTAATCATACAGTAAGGTGAAGTGCATAGCATAATACAGTAGATCTACTAATTAGAGTAATGCAAACATACACTAGTACTAAGATTAATTGTATTTCCCCAGGTAAGACGTGAGGGCGCGCACAGGTGGACCCTTGAACGCAGGTGAACACAGGTGAAGGTAGGTGAACACAGGTGATCACAGGTGAAGCAGGTGAACACAGGTGAACACAGGTGAACGTAGGTGAACACAGGTGAACGCAGGTGAACACAGATGAACACAAGTGAACGCAGGTGAACACAGGTGAACACAAGTGAACGTAGGTGAACGCAGGTGAACACAGGTGAACACAGGTGAAGCAGGTCAACACAGGTGAACACAAGTGAACGTAGGTGAACACAGGTGAACGCAGGTGAACACAGGTGAACACAAGTGAACATAGGTGAACACAGGTGAACACAGGTGAATACAGGTGAACGCAGGTGAACACAGGTGAACACAGGTGAACACAAGTGAACATAGGTGAACACAGGTGAACACAGGTGAACGCAGGTGAACACAGGTGAACACAGGTGAACATAGGTGAAGCAGGTCAACACAGGTGAACACAAGTGAACGTAGGTCAACACAGGTGAACACAAGTGAACGTAGGTGAACACAGGTGAACACAGGTGAACAAGATAACAGGTGAGAATACATTACTATTTCGGCTTTGTTATTTTGCTCATACTTAGATGCAGGTGAACACAGGTGAACGCAGGTGAACGAGATAACAGGTGAGAATACATTCCTATTTCGGCTTTGTTATTTTCCTCAAACTTAGATAAGGAAATTGTACTCTTGTTTGCCTCATGTTCCTTCTCTTTCAAACAATTCTTCACTCGAATTTATAACAACATGACATGAGGGAAGTTGCAAGAAGCCATCAGACACTACACATGGAAGTTCTTGTCTTGTATGAAATATGTCCATCTGTCATCACCATCTTTGAATTTGTCTAATCTTCCTTTAAAGCTCCCAAATGACTTAGCATTAAACAACCCCTTTGCTAAGTCCATATTATTCATCTACCACTTTATTTGAAAACCATTTCCTTCCTATCTCTTACATAAACATTAAATTGTTAAGCTTCGTGCCATTATTTTTGCTCTATCCTGATTACTGATATAATTTTGTTTGTCACCCTTGTTATATTATATCAACGCTAGTGGCACCTTGTTATCCCATTCCTCTTACATATTGTTAGATAATAGAGCCTTCACACACAGCCTTATTACTCTTTTTGATCGCCATTTGGTACGCCTTTCCCTAATCATCAATCACTCAGACATGTTTTTTTGTCAACAATCGTATCGAATCTTTGAACTGGAAAGAAATTGCGAAGCGTGTTCTTTTCATCGCTCACCTCCTTGTTGATGCTTCTAACGACTTCACGCATTGCTTCTCGCGCTGCTAATTGTTTCTGGCTGCTGTGAAAGGTTGAGGATATAATCTTGTCTGCTCCTGTTTGTTTATCCTTTAAATCTGCTTTTTATTTGAATTATATCATCTTGTGTTAATTTACATTCTTACTTTGTATAAAATCATGCAGTTAATCACAGCCAGCCTCGTATGGGTCAACAAGTCTGCTTCTGTTTTTTTTCCTTCCTTTGTGTTTATTTGTCTCTACCAGTTCCTCTTCCTCCTCCTCCTCCTCCTCCTCCTCCTCCTCCTCCTCCTCGTCATTTCTAGTGATACACGATCCGATGTTGTTGTCTTCCTCTTCACAAATTACTAGATCCTTTGAAGGAGTCTTTTTAATGAAGCTTTCTCTCTCTCTCTCTCTCTCTCTCTCTCTCTCTCTCTCTCTCTCTCTCTCTCTCTCTCTCTCTCTCTCTCTCAGGAATGTAGCCAGTTGAATATATATATTTACTTTAATCCCTCTATATTTTTCCCTTCTTTACTGTGTGTGTGTGTGTGTGTGTGTGTGTGTGTGTCCCCGTCTGTCTGCCTGTCTGCATGCCTGTCTTTCTTAATATATCTGGTGCTTATTGAAATTCTTAAATCTGAATTGGACCTGAGAGAAGATTAAGTTATTCAGAAAAAAAATATATGAACCCCCACCATCTCTCGCATTCTCTCTCTCTCTCTCTCTCTCTCTCTCTCTCTCTCTCTCTCTCTCTCTCTCTCTCTCTCTCTCTCTCTCTCTCTCTTTTCAGATGATGAGAGGAAGATATGAAAATAGGTAAGAGGATATTGCCAAGTTTCTCAGTGTAGTGGTATTTAAACTTGCTTGTGTGTGTGTGTGTGTGTGTGTGTGTGTGTGTGTGTGTGTGTGTGTGTGTGTGTGTGTGTGTGTGTTCGTGTGCGTGCGTGCGTGCATGTGTGTGTGTGTGTGTGTGTGTGTGTGTGTGGATGAGTTAGGGCGCCAGGTGTGGTGTGGCTATAAGAAAACACCTACCTCTTGTTTGAAATGTCTTGATAATTATTGAGTTTCGTGACGGGCCTTGAAAATAGAACACTTCCTTGCTTCCTTACTTGTTTCTTTCCTCCTCCACTCATTCTCCTTCTTCTTCTTCTTCTTCTTCTTCTTTTCCTCTTTTCTTCTCCTCTTCTTCTCTTGTTCCCCTTTCTCTCCTTCACTTGTAATTCATCCTTTCTTGTTTTGCATTCTTTGTTCCTCTCTTCTCTCAGTATCATGTTACATTTTTTTATTCTCTCTCTTTTGTTTCCTTTTTTCTTTTGTATTCATTTGTGTTCTCTTCCTTGGCAACAGTGAGCAGATCAACAGTCATAAAATCATACAATCATGTGAATTGTATCTTTTTTTTCCCTCTTCTCTATAGTTCTCCATAGACCTCACTGCATCCTCCTCCTCCTCCTCCTCCTCCTCCTCCTCCTCCTCCTCCTCCTCCTCCTCCTCCTCCTCCTCTTCCTCACTCACTACCCTTCTCCTCTTCCCTCTCTACTCTATCTAATATTATATGTTCTTTATGCTTCCGCTCTTCTCTTCTTCTTCCTCTTCACTTTCTCGTAGTTATTCCTCTTCCTTCTCTCTTCTTTTTTCTTCTCTTAACTCAGTTTCGTACCTTCTGTCTTCTCTATCTCATACCTCATATTTCCCCCTCTCTTCCTCCTTTTCAGTGCGTACCTTGTCTTCTACCTTATACTGTATACTACTCCTCCTCCTCCTCCTCCTCCTCCTCCTCCTCCTCCCCCCTGTTTATAATGTGGAATCGTACATCAGCAGGGTACAAATGTCATCTCAGAGGGTTCCTATTATTGCTCATAGACGTGACTGAGGCTACACACACACACACACACACACACACACACACACACACACACACACACACACACGAACAGCCTTGCATAATAATTTGAAAACCTTCCTCCCTTTTTTCCTCCTCCTCCTCCTCCTCCTCCTCCTCCTCCTCCTCCTCCTCCTCCTCCTCCTCCTCCTCTTCCTCCTCCACCTCTTCCTCCTGTCCCAGTGTGTTCATCATCCCAAGTATAGACAATAAAAACTCTACCGTCATATGTTTGTACCTCAAGACACACACACATGCGCACACACACACACACACACACACACACACACACACACACACACACACACACACACACACACACACACACACACAACGTTGCCCCTACAAAATGCACTGTCAATTTCGTCTTCTCTGCTTCCCCATCCTTCCTCATTCCCTCCCCTTCTCTCCCCTCCCTTTTCCTTCCCTTCCCTCCCCAACCCTCAGCTTTCTTCTCTTACTCTTCTCTTCTTCTTCCCCTATTCTTTCTTTCCACCCTCAACTATCAGCTTTCTCTTCCATTCTTCTCTCTCCTACTTCTTATCTCTCATCCATCTCCTTTCTCTCCAGTCTTCTTCATTTTCTACCCATCCTATAGTTTCTTCTCCTTAATTTCCTTCCTTTACCTTTGTCCTCCCTTCCTTACCTTGCCACACCCACGCATTTCTTTCTTTTCTTACTCTCTGTCACAGCCACCTCCCTCTGTCACCTACCACCCTCACGTCCCACCCTTTCTCCTCCCCTTTATGAAGAACCTGCCAAGTGTGTAAGAATAATCACAGCCATACGTACATACATACAAGGATATGTGTGAAGGTTCCTCTTTCGTCTTGTGTTGGCGTGGCGTCATCATGAAAAGTTTTAAAAGAGGAACGTCGAGATAACAAGGGTGACAAAAATTCTCAGGATAAGAGGAAAATATTTAAGATTAAAGCTTATTATAGTTAGATTTCCAAAAAGTAAGAGGGCACTAGTTTTAAAATAGACTGGTAGATAAATTGAACGCTCAGTTAGTCATGTTGGTGGCGAGTCAATAGATAAGGATGTTTGGATTAGGTTGGTACAGTTTTTGGTTTTGTACAGTGACTGCCACGTGTAGGTTTGCTGGGTTGCTCTTTGCTGCTTCCCTTATTTTTCTTATGTTACTTTGTTCTTACTTACCTCAGAAAATGAATTGATCTCGTTCTCGAATTTCTTAAACTTTTTTTTTTTTCTAGCTTTCTCTCTTCTTGGGAATTGTATTTGTTGGAAGTCTATTTTTCAGTAATTCTCCTCTTGGAACCTTTCTTCATTATTACTTACGACATCGAATAGATAAAACTTTATTGTCCTTGTTCTGTCATAAAAAGCATAAAAAAAAAAACTGTAGGAAATTTAAGTGGTAGATTAAAGTGACTGAGATATCCTTCCACTTTCTTTTTTTCCATAACCATATTTTCTACATTCTGAAAAATCGGGACGACAAAAACGTATCCTTGAATTTCCTATTGAAAACGTACAAGTAGAGACAAATTCTTCGAGTTCTTATTACCTGGACAGACAAAGAAAGGTCAACTGGATCAACAGGTGCGTCACGGGAAGACCTGGGCTGACCAAACACTGCAGAAATCCCACCTTGTTTATGAGAGTCGATAGGATTGGAAGACTGAGTTACGCTACGTTAAGTTAGGTAAGGTTAGGGTGAGGCTGGGTGAAGTTTAGTATGGGATTGTTTAGGTTAGGTTTAGTAAGGGGTTTGATGAAGGTTAGGCAAAGCTGGGATAGGTTTAATATGGGTTTGGTTAGGTTAGATTAAGTAAGGACTGTGTTAGGTTAGGTTAGGTTAGGTATGTGATTCTTAGGTGATTGGCGTGTGTTGGTAGTTGTATGTTGCTATTTGAGAGAGAGAGAGAGAGAGAGAGAGAGAGAGAGAGAGAGAGAGAGAGAGAGAGAGAGAGAGATTCAACATCGTACGTACATCGTATAGTGTATATTATTATTACTATTATTGTTGTTTTTGTTGTTGTTGTTGTTGTTGTTGTTGATATTGAGTTTGTTGTTGTTGTCACATGTAAGTTGCTATCTAGTATAAACACACACACACACACACACACACACACACACACACACACACACACACACACACACACACACACACATCTTAACACCCTATCCTCTTTATCTGACGTTCCTCCTCTTAAGTCTCATGTCTTCTTTCTTCCTCCCCCCCTTCTGCGCCTTCTAAGGGTAAAATGTAAGCGTAAAATGCCCAACTACAGCCCTGAGCCCTGGACTGCCTGTAAATGCTGTTAAGGATCGTGAAGGCCTCTGAAGGTAGTGGTGATGGTGGTGATGGTGGTGGTGGTGGAGGGAGGGTGGACGAGGTGTAGGAGGAAAATAAGGAAAAGGATGAGGAAGACTAGTGAGGGGATTAGTACGTGGAGGAGGAGGAGGAGGAGGAGGAGGAGGAGGAGGAGGAGGAGGAGAATAGATGGTAAAAATATAAATCATAGCAAATGAATGTGTGCTTGTCGCTTTTGATGGTATTTTCGGACACACACACACACACACACACACACACACACACACACACACACACACACACACACACACACACACACACACACACACACACACACACACACACACAACAAACACACACACACACAGAGAGAGAGAGAGAGAGAGAGAGAGAGAGAGAGAGAGAGAGAGAGAGAGAGAGAGAGAGAGAGAGAGAGAGAGAGAAGAAGAAGAAGAAGAAGAAGAAGGATGACAACTAAAATAACAACAATAATAACAGCAACACCACCACTACCAACAACCACAATACACACACACACACACACACACACACACACACACACACACACACACACAATGAAGGCAGCAGCAGGAAAAGCAATAATATGTCGCCAGATACTATGCAAGTCCCCACGTACCAACGAGTTAATAATTAGAATAACTCACATTCAACTCTTTGTGTATTCCAGGAGTGTTTTTTACCTTTACGTATGAGAGAGAGAGAGAGAGAGAGAGAGAGAGAGAGAGAGAGAGAGAGAGAGAGAGAGATGGTAAAAAAAAAATAGACTGGAAAAAAGTACAGGAATATATAAAGGAGGAAATGATGAAAAGAGGGGAGATGGAAAAGAAAATCTGGGAAAAGAGAATAGATGAATAAACAGAAGGAAGATGCAGACAAACAAAGAAATAGACAAACAAATTGAAAACAAGGAAAGAAGAAAAACACACGAAATAAGACTTAAAGAACTAGTGAAAAGCAGATCTTAAGTAAATATAATGAGAGAGAGAGAGAGAGAGAGAGAGAGAGAGAGAGAGATCGACTCAACATATAATTTCACTATAAGAAGTGAAATATTGTCTCTCTTTCACCCGTCTAAACTCTCCCCTTCTCCCTCTCCTCTCTCTCTCCCTGGCAGATGAGACAGCCGCCCTCACGCTATTATGAGGAGCAGGTGACACAGGTATTCACAGCCTCACACCTGGCGTAAGTATGTCTGAGGAGGAGTGTGAGAGTGTAGCTTGGTGACGGAGAGAGTAATGTAGGTAAAGGGAGAGAGGGAGAGAGGGAGAGCATTGGTGGTGAGGGATGGGTATTATGAGTAGTATTATGCCTCCTCTCCTTCCTTCTTCTCCTTGTCCTCCTCTTTTTCTTCTCTCTCTCTCTCTCTCTCT
>NC_059291.1:12686748-12689248 GCF_017591435.1 Portunus trituberculatus
CACCACCACCACCGTCACTTCTCTCAGTTCACCCTAAAAATCTGTGGGCCGGGCGGGTTAGGGCGCCGCTGGGCCGGAAACAGGACGCCCACATCCTCCGGTGAAAGAATTCGCATTTTTCGTTACGATTTTATTCATTATAATGTGAACCGTAAGACAAGGGAGAGAGAATTAAATTGTGTCCTGCTGGCGCCTATTTCTTCCTCACGGGACTTGGAGGGAGGGAGGGAGGGGGAGGGAGGGAGGGAAGGCAGGAGGTAAGGGAGAGAGGGAGAGGAAGAAGGGAAGGGTTAAAGAACTGGGATAAAGAGAAAAGGAGGAAAGGATAATTGATGGAGGAGAGAAATTATGAGTGAAGGGTAGGATAGCAAAAAAAAAAAGGAGAGAAAGAGAGACGATGGAAGAGAAAGGAAGGTGGTAGGGAGGGAAGGAGGGACCGATGGAAAGTAAGGAAGGATGCAAGAGAAGGAGAGGAATAGAGTTGATGGCGGAGAGTGAATAGGAAAGGGAAAGATAGAGATGAAAGAAAGGTAGAAAGGGCAAGGAATGATGGAAAGTAGAAAAAAAAGGTGAATGAGAGAAGGGAAGGAGGAATGAAAGAAAGGATTTAGAAGAGTAATAAAGAAGAGGTGGAAGGAAACGAGAATAGAAAAATAGCTAGAAGGAAAGAAAAGATGATAGAAAAATGAACGGAAATGGAGAAATATGGAAGGAAACAAGGAATAAGTAGATATGAGTATGTCACCACCACCACCACCACCACCACCACCACCACCACCACCACCAGCAGCGGCGGACTCTGTTTCTGCTCCGTGGCTTTCATACTTAATTTTCTTCTTGTCTAGTATTTTCCATCTCACTTAGCTTCTATTTTCTTTTTCTCTCTTCTAATTTTGTTCCCTAAGTTAGTGCGATCCTTCAGTCGTGTTGTCAGATAAATATTGTTGTTTTTCGCCTTTATTCTTCATTATTGTATGTTTATTTATCTATTTTGTTTATCTTTTTTTGTGTTTGCTCATTATTATTTTTGTGTTTTGAATATTGTTGTTAATTTCTATTTGTATTTATTCTGTATTTTGTTTATTTATTTATTTATTTATTTATTTGGTGTGTGTTCGTACTATATAATTTCCATGTTTTGTGTATATTTGTTGTGTGTGTGTGTGTGTGTGTGTGTGTGTGTTTTGATGTTTGTGATGTTAAGTGCTTTGTGATAGTGATGGTTGTGTTGGTGACAGCTGAGAGAGAGAGAGAGAGAGAGAGAGAGAGAGAGAGAGAGAGAGAGAGTACTTGCATAAAAACAAAAGCAAACACACACACACACACACACACACACACACACATATATATATACAGACATACATACACACATATACAGACATACATACACACAGACAGATGGAATGAATAATTGTCCAAATATCCCACCTAATCCCTGAAGCTACACGAGAATAGTTTCTGCTTTATTTACTCCCCAGCCTTCTCTCTCTCTCTCTCTCTCTCTCTCTCTCTCTCTCTCTCTCTCTCTCTCTCTCGATGAACTAGAGTGAGAAATGGAAAGACTAGATTTGATTGAGAGGAATATCGAGAGACAGACAGACAGACAGAGAGAGAGAGAGAGAGAGAGAGAGAGAGAGAGAGAGAGAGAGAGAGAGAGAGAGAGAGAGAGAGGTACTATAGCCAGCCACCCGAGAGATCCAGATAGAAACAGAGACTCTAACTTAATCTCAACATCAATAAATAAATAAATAAATAAACGAGATTCCCCTTAAAACTCAATGACCGGGAAACATCACGTACATAGCGACCCAGCCCGACCCAGCCCGACCGTCCGTGTGTGAGCGTTCGTGCGTGTGTCCTTGTGTGTGTGTGTGTGTGTGTGTGTGTGTGTCTTTACGTCGTTTTATTCTTAGTTTCTCCTCTTCTTTCAGTGTCTTCTATTTCTTTTTCTTATTCTTATTTCTTATTTTCATCATCTTTTCAGTTATGTGGTCTCGTTATCATTACTTGTTTGCTACTTGTTTCATCTACTTCCTTCCTCTCATGACAGTATTTATTTTTCCTTCCTCTCTCTCTCTCTCTCTCTCTCTCTCTACCTCTTCTTCATTCTATCATTCCATTTCTTCTTCCACCCTTTTCTGCTAACCATTCTACACACATACGTTACCCATTTCCTTTCCCTTCACCCATTATTTTTTACAAGTACTCTTACCTTGCTCCTCCTCCTCTTATATTTTGCCTCTCTCCCTTCCTTCCCTTATCCAAACCCCGTGAGTATCCTGTGAGTAACAAGGAGTGAGTGTGTGAGTATGTGTGTGTTAGGGCAGAGTAATGACTGGCAGACAACGAGAGGGACAAGAGGACAGAGGCACAAGAACGGTAGGAGAGAGGGTAGAGGGCCAGGGATAGAGGGTTGCGTAGGCCAGGGAAACAAGATAGGGGATCGGAGAGGGTAAAAGACAAGGCGGGGGAGGAAAGGGGACGAGGGGACAAAAGGCCA
>NC_059291.1:12691748-12699248 GCF_017591435.1 Portunus trituberculatus
TTTATGGAAAAAAAAGACACGAAAAGAAAAGGGAAGAAGAAATAAGAGAGAAAAAGAGAAAGTAGACGAGATTAAATAGAAGAAAATAGTAGAAGAAGTAGTAGAAGTAGGAGTGCAAGAAATACCATCACTACTACTACTACTACTACTACTAACAACAACAACAACAACAACAACAATAATAACAACAACAGCAACAATAACCATGATAATAATGCGATTAAGATTGAAACACGCCATCATCATACTACCCTCACACCACCACCACTACCACCACCACCGCTTCATCCCTATAGCCAGCATGTGGGAGGCGGGGAGGAGCGAGGCGAGGGGCAGGAAGAGCGTGGCGGGAGGCTAGGTGTGTCACCTCCTCGACCTAACTTGTATGTAAATTTGATTTCCTTTGATGGCCGCGATGAGTTGGCGGTGGACAGTCGAGCCTCGCCGCGGAGATTTTGGTGAGAGTCAAAGTGGATTTCTGTGATCTTAACTACGTGGCAGAATTAAGGGAAGAGGAAGAGGAGGAGGAGGAGTAGGAGGAGGAGGAGGGATGAGGAGGAGGAGGAGGAGATGCTGGTGATGGTGGTGATGGTTGAGTTGCGGAAGAGCTTACGGAGAGAACAGAGCAGAGAGAGAGAGAGAGAGAGAGAGAGAGAGAGAGAGAGAGAGAGAGAGAGAGAGAGAATTTCGTAGTTTCCTTGTGACTTTAATTTTAGACTGAAGGAGAATGATCTTTAATTTTTGACTCTTTGCTCTCTCTCTCTCTCTCTCTCTCTCTCTCTCTCTCTGCATACTGTTTGTTTTTGTGTATCGTCTTAATACACAAACTACTTATCCACTTTGTGTGTGTGTGTGTGTGTGTGTGTGTGTGTGTGTGTGTGTGTGTGTGTGTGTGTGTGTGTGTGCGTGTGCTCGCGCGTGGGTCTGTTTATACTGTATCTCTCAGGCATTTGAGCACATGATTGGGTAAAATAGAAAGGCATGCAAGGTCACACACACACACACACACACACACACACACACACACACACACACACACACACACACACACACACACACCCGGTAGCTCAGTGGTTAGAGCGTTGGTTTCACAAGCCAGATGACCGGGGTTCGATTCCCCGGCCGGGTGCAGATATTTGGGTGTCTCCTTTCACGTGTAGCCCCTGTTCACCTAGCAGTGAGTAGGTACGGGATGTAAATCGAGGAGTTATGACCTTGTTGTCCCGGTGTGTGGTGTGTGCCTGGTCTCAGACCTATCCCAAGATAAGAAATAATGAGCTCTGAGCTCGTTCCGTAGGATAACGTCTGGCTGTCTCTCGTCAGAGACTGCAGCAGATCAAACAGTGAAACACACACACACACACACACACACACACACACACACACACACACACACAGAGAGAGAGAGAGAGAGAGAGAGAGAGAGAGAGAGAGAGGTCACATAATAAGGAAACTGATTTAACAAAAGAAAAAAGAGGAGGAGGAGTAAGAGGAGGAGCAGGAGGAGGAGGAGGAAGAGGAGAAGAAGCAGGAGAAGTAGAAGGAGAAAGAGAAAGAGGAAGAGGAGGAACAAGACTAACGGAAGAGAAGTGAACATAAGTGAAGAAAGAGGTAAGACACAGAAGACAAAGGACAAGGAAACATCAGAAAGGAATAAGAGAAACAGGAAGAATAAGACTAAGAGAGAGAGAGAGAGAGAGAGAGAGAGAGAGAGAGAGAGAGAGAGAGAGAGAGAGAGGACTGAGATCGAGGACAATAAGACACCACACAAGGCAAACCAAGGCGTGACGGGAGTAATATGTCCACAGAATGCATACATCCTTATTCAATAGCGTGAAACTCAAGGCCACCCCACACACAGACAGTCCTGCCTCGCCTCTCTCTACTCGTCTCCTTCATTTACCCTGCCATCATGCTTCTGTTATCTCTCGTCTGCCCACCGGTGACTGAGTGGCTCTGGTCATCCATCTCCTGAACTGGTTAAACGTTTGCCTCCCTCCAGTTCTCCTCTTCGTCTTGTCTTGGCGTGTGTGTGTGTGTGTGTGTGTGTGTGTGTGTGTGTGTGTGTGTGTGTGTGTGTGTTGTGTATGTGGTGTGTGGGTGTGTGTATTGTGTTTTGAGGCCACGTTATTTTTTTTCTCTATTCTTGGTTATATTTTTTCGCGTTCTTAAATGCTTTGGGTTTTTATTTGGAGCGTTTTTGAAAGAACTTTAAAGACGTTCTAGTGTTGATTTGGCTATTCATGATGCTGGCTTCTTGTTATACTACCTTGTTATTATGGAAATACTCTTGGATCGGCTCTATTTTTGCTCAAGGGTATCAGAAATGAGAATGATTCGATAAGTCTTGTTCTCTCATATATTTTTCTTTTTTTTTGGCTGTTGGTGGTGTAGAGTTCTTAAACTATCGCTGAAATAAAAAAAAAAAAACTACTCCTAAGCCGCAAAAAAATTCTACTAAATCCGTTGATAAGGATAATTTCTCAGTCTATTGTTGGTGTATGCATGTAGTCCTTGTTATACTGAAGGTGGAGAGTCCTTCTTCAACTATCGCTAAATTGTAGAAAAATTATTCCTGAATCATGATAACTTGTACTAAATCCTATGAGAAAAAGTGTGATTGAACAGTTTTTTTTTGTTTTATTATCGGTGTATGTGTGTAATCTTTGTTAAACTGATGATGCACACTCCTTCTTAAACTATCGCTGACATATAAAAAGTAAAGTATTCTTGAAATGCAATGACTTCCACTAAATCCTATGAAAAGAAGGATAATTGCTCCGTTCTTTTGTTTTATGTGTGTAGTCCTTGTTAAACTGTCGCTGGAATCCTGGAAATACTCTTGGGAGCTGTGGGTAGTTTTGTCTTCAGCCCGAGAAAGATTGTCGAGGTGATGTGATGAAACGTTTCTGAAAATTATCGTTAATTGTTTTGTTCATGACGATTTATTAGAAGGACGTTATTTATGTATTTATTCATTTGTTTCTTATATTTTTCTTGCAATCTTTTTTTTCCTTTCTTTCTTTTGTTTCATTCATTAATTCATCTTTCTATCAGTTTATTTGTTCATTTATTTGCTTTCCATGGTCTATTTCACACGTTCATTGCTCTCCCTTTCTGTTTTCCTCATTTAAAACTGTGTATGAATATTTTATTTACAACGTGAACTTTTATCGTTTAGTTATATATTTAGAATAGGAAACCGGCTGCCCTCATGCGCATTTTTCTTCTGTATTTTCTGTATTCTTCGGCTTGTAATGCTCTCTGTTAGTGTATATATTTTCATGTTTTAAACGTTAGCTTACTATAAGCCAGAAGCAACACACAAACTCAAAAAGTGACTGCCCTCATACGCACTTGTACCATTATTTTATTTATTCTTCAAAATGCAATATTTTCGGTTTTCTTTCCTTTTATTTCTGAATTGAGTTTAATTCTTCCCGTTGATGAAAAAAGAATTAACATCGGGATTCTTTTTATGTCCAATCGGGGACGAGAGCTGAGACAAAACACCATTACTTCTTATTTTTTCTCTTTTTTATAAATTAATTCACTTCCTGGCATGAAACACGCTGACAAGGGTTTTCTTTCATTCTTCTTTTTGTATGTTGTCTTATCTCACAGTTGTTTTAAAAGTCACATCCATTATTTTTTTTATCAGTCTACGTATCTTTGCAATAGAATACAGTAATGCTTTATTTCTCCCTACTGACAAGTGGACGTACTTAGAGAGAGAGAGAGAGAGAGAGAGAGAGAGAGAGAGAGAGAGAGAGAGAGAGAGAGAGAGAGAGAGAGAGAGAGAGAGAGAGAGAGAGGAGGGAATGGGAAGGGAGGGAGGATGGGTGAATGAACTTTTTTTACCAGTAAATCATTAAAGTATTTATTAATTTAATTTGAGTCTGATTTCAACGCTTAAGAAAACAATATGAATGTTTGATGGTCTTATTAATTGTAATATTAGACTTACATACCCAAGGTGAATTCATATATACTGCCTATTTATGGTATTGTAACTACTCCTATAATTTGAATTTATAGACTGTGTAGTTTTTCTGATTGTAATTAAGACAAGCTTACAAGAAAACAAAATTACTCATGCCATTTTTCCTTTAATATTTTACACTCCTTTCCTCTTCCTAATTGCTGGAGAGATATTGATATTATCTTAATATTGCTATTGTCTTTATTATAATCCATACTTGCTAATAAAAAAAAATCAAAACAACAATTTCCTCATTGTTACGTTTTCTTTTTCCTTTTTATTATCGCAGGAAACTCAACTTTGATCAACACTTTACTAAATATTATACCGAGACGTTTAATACACTAACGAGTAACAATAAATGACAACAACGATTTGCTTTTTAGCTTTATGTTTTTAATCACTGTGCATTCTTTGCCTCTTAATTGTCGCCGGAAAGACATTTTTATCCGCATTTTATCGTATATCTTAGAAGAATATTGAATATACGGATGAATAATGACGAGAAGTGATGTTTCTGTTATTTTTTCAGTTACTAACAACTGCGCATTCTTTTCCCTTCTTTATTGCTGAAACATAGAGTTTATCCAGACCTTGACGTATCTTTGGAGGAACATTGGACACAGAGATAAATAGTGACGGTAACTGATATTTTTCTCTTTATATCACGAATTTTAAGTCTAACCGCTGCGCATTCTTTCCCTCTTCCTCATCACCGGAAGGTCAGTTTATATACTATTTTTTTTTCTCATCACCAGAAAGACAGTTTTCTCATAAGTAATCTTATTTAACGCACACTTAACCGCATATCTTAGGACATTAAACAAAATCCTAGATAAATGGAGGTGACTTGTATTTTTCTCTATAACATTCATTTTCCCCCCTAATCGCCGCGTCGGGTTGTCGTTGGAAATTAAGAGGCAAGAGGCGGCGCAGGGAAGGGCAGTGAGGGGACAGCCTTGGTTTGCTTCCTGAGTCCCTTGGCGCTCTAATCGTCACGAGCTGCGCCTTCTCATCTCTGGGTGGGCAGAGGTTTCTGGGAGAGGCAGAGGTGTAGTTATAGTGGTGGTGGTGGTAGTGGTTGGAAGAAAGGGATAGAAGTGGTTCCTCTCTCTCTCTCTCTCTCTCTCTCTCTCTCTCTCTCTCTCTCTTTCTCTATCTCTATCTCTTGATAATGAAATGTGTGAAGCAGAACTAGATACCTAAAAAGAACACGTGTCACAATGCTGAAATATATCACGATTGGTTGCAATGGGAGGGACAATCTTGGCGTGGCGCATCAAACTGTACAGCACGTTTACTGTTTGATCTGCTGCAGTCTCTGACGAGACAGCCAGACGTTACCCTACGGAACGAGCTCAGAGCTCATTATTTCCGATCTTCGGATAGGCCTGAGACCAGGCACACACCACACACCGGGACAACAAGGTCACAACTCCTCGATTTACATCCCGTACCTACTCACTGCTAGGTGAACAGGGGCTACACGTGAAAGGAGACACCCAAATATCTCCACCCGGCCGGGGAATCGAACCCCGGTCCTCTGGCTTGTGAAGCCAGCGCTCTAACCACTGAGCTACCGGGCGTGAATGTGAGAGAATGCTGGCTGTGGGCTGTTAAGGTAAAGAATTAAGCCTGGTGTGTATAAGGGGAGCAGTGACGATGGTAGCGTGATAGGAAGATGCAGTGATGATGATGAGATGTGTGGTAGAGTGTATTGAGGGATAGTGATGATAGTTATGATCAGCACGGTAATGGTGATGATGATGATAATAAGAAGAATAAAAAAAATACTAATGCGAATAACAATAATAAAAAAAATAGGAAAAAATGTAAGGTAAGAAAAAGAAAAAAAATAGGTAATGGTAAGAATGAAAAAATAAGAAATGAAGTAATAAGAGAGAAAGGATAAACAAAAAGAATGAAAAGAAATACAAATGAGAAGGAAAGGAGTAATAGTTATAATAAGAATATTATGAGAAAATAATCATATTTAAAAAGACATTTTAAGACTGAACAAGACATTTCCTGATGAAGTAAAAAAAAAAAAGCCGGACAGGAAATTAAATAATGATATCTTCCTATAATCATAATTAGCATTTAATTTGAAATACACGGTACGATTTAAGTCTCTTTCCTTTACTTCAAAAAATTAAATGAAAAAAAGAAAGGAAAGGAAATGCAACGACCACTTAACTTGCAGAAAGATAAAAAAAGAAAAGAAGGGAAAGAAAAGGAAAAGGTCAAGTCTCCTTTCCTCAGTTTGCAAAAAAAAAAAAAATAAATAAATAAGAAAAAAGAAGAGAAAAGAAAAGATGGAGTTTCCTTTTCCATAGATTGCAGAAAATAGGAAAAAAAAGGAGAGGAAAGGAAAGGCGAAGACAGAATATTTCCTTTCCCCGACTTGCAAAAGAGAAAAGAAAGGAAAGGAAGAAAATAAAGAGATGAAAAAGATCAGATTTCCCTTCCCTCAACTTGACACAAAAGAAGGAAAAAACAAAAGAACAAGGAAAAAAGGGGAAAAAAAAAGAAAAAAAACAGAAAGAAGAAAAAAAGAAATGATAAGACAAGCTTGAAATTCATAGACAGAGATGAATGTGGCGGGATGTGACGTAAGGATGAGATGTGACGTGGACAAGGACAAGAGTGGCGTAGCTGAGTGTCGTAGCGTGGCTGAGTGGCGTGGCGTGGTGTGGCGTGGCGTGGCGTGGCGTAGTAAGGAGGCAGCAGTGCTTAAACTCGCATACGTGGCTTCCCCAGACGAGAACCAGATCAGCTTGTCTTGAGCAACCCAGTCATGTCACTTCGTCGCCTTGTAGAGTGCTCATTAAAACTGTGGCAAAGTGAAGGGAAGTTTGATTTAGTCTGTATTTTCTCTCTCTCTCTCTCTCTCTCTCTCTCTCTCTTTGTTTGTCTGTTTGTCTTTCTGTGTTTCTCTGCTTTTGTCTGTTGTTTTTTTTATTAATGAAAATATTAATCAGTCATTCAGTTAATCTGGTAATCCGTCTATCTATCTGTTTATCTATCTATCTATTTATCTATCTATCCATCTATCTATAACTATCTATTTATCGGTCTTCCCGCTCATCAACCTACTTATTAATCTACTTACCTATCTACTTATCTATCATTTTCACTCACTCAATGTACACAGTCTCCTTACCTACCTAACTAACCTACTTACCTGCCAACTCATTCATTCAGTCAATCAAACCACCGTCACTTAATTAATCAGCCTGCCTTCCTACCTGTGTACCTCCTTACCCACCTAGCGCTCTACATATCCACCCACCCACTCACCCACCTACTGAGCTCGTCACAGGTGCATTCCTCGTGTTTGCTGAGTGGAACTAGTCTTTGTAACCCGAACATGATGGGATAGCCTGCCGCTTTCCTCTCAGACGCGCCCTTTCACATCCCTTCATACCCTCTCACATTGCTGTCTCGCCTTCTACCCTTCACAGTATCCCATCCTGCCACCTTACATGTCTATTTCGGTGATGGAAGTAACATGCGAG
>NC_059291.1:12704248-12714248 GCF_017591435.1 Portunus trituberculatus
TTATTATTATTGTTGTTGTTGTTGTTGTTGTTGTTGTTGTTGTTAATGTTGCTTTGTTTTCTTATTGCTGGTATTATCATGATGAAAAGTGCTGTTGCTGCTGCTACAACAACAACAACAACAACAACAACAACAACAACAACAACTACTACTACTACTACTACTACTACTACTACTACTATTATTATTACACCATCTTCCTAGCACACACCACAACAACCACAACAACAACAACAACAACAACAGCTATTACTACTACTACTACTACTACTACTACTACTACAACACCTTCCACGTCCACACTTTATACTACTTGAAAACAAACAATTACCAACACTGGCATTTACACACACACACACACACACACACACACACACACACACACACACACACACACACACACACACACATGTAGTATTTCCATTTGTATAATCCACCCACAATTTTTCTCTCTTACTTTCATTCACCCGCAACAAAATACAATAAAAACGCAATTAAATTAGGAGGGAGCAACAAAAGTACGTAATGGGCTTAGATTCTTTTTATTTCGTTTTTGTTCTGCATCTGCTTCTACCGCCTCTCTCTCTCTGTCTCTCTCTCTCTCTCTCTCTGGTATCTATTCTTTCTATTTCTCTCTTCTTTTTCCTTCTATCTCTTCCCATTCTCCTCTCTTTCTTTCCACGTCAGTTTTTTTTTTTTAATCTTTTTCTCTCGCTCATTATCCATTATTTCCTCCTGTTCCTCCTTCTTCCTTCTTACCACTCTATTTTTCTCCCTTATCAGTCTTCCTTTTTCAGTTTTCCTCCGTTTCTCTCTCTCTCTCTCTCTCTCTCTCTCTCTCTCTCTCTCTCTCTCTCTGCCACTGTCACCGCCTCTTTTCTGACCCTCCCACTGTTTTTGCTTTATTTCCTCCTCCTCCTCCTCCTCCTCCTCCTCCTCCTCCTCCTCCTCCTCCTCCTCCTCCTCCTCCTCCTCCTCCTCCTGCCTCAGTCTCGCGTGTGTTACTCATTTACACAAAACTTATTTTTCCTCTTGTCTTTTAGAGAAGTTGCTTTTTAAATACCTGAAAACAATATAATTTTGCGTCCCGTGTAAGGCTGCGCTTGGAGAGAGAGAGAGAGAGAGAGAGAGAGAGAGAGAGAGAGAGAGAGAGAGAGAGAGAGAGAGAGCACACTTGAATTTTACCTATCTATCTATCAATCCGTCATTTGTATTTTCTATTCTTGATTATTCTTAACATCCATCTCTACTTTTCTTTTTAATATCTATTCTGTCTCTCTCTCTCTCTCTCTCTCTCTCTCTCTCTCTCTCTCTCTCTCTCTCTCTCTCTCTCTCTCTGTCTCTGTCTCTGTCTCTCTCTCGTCATCACCTCACCTCACCTCCACATTCTGAGATAGGGAAAAAAAAAATCTATATCCACTCACTTCCTCGAACAATTTCCGGCTTGCCTTCCATACGAATAGAGCGAGAGAGTGTACCGGCACATCGCTCATTAACAAATCAATGTCCGGCGTAATGCAAAGTAAATGCTAGAAGGAAAGGAAAAAATAGTAATAATAAACAAGGAAAAAAAAAAAAAAGCATTGAATGAAATAAAATGGCGTCATGTCTCGTGTCTGGAATACAAAAAGAAAAAAGGAAAAAAAAAGAGAGAGAGAAATAAGTTTGCTCTCAATATTGTAACAAAGGTGATGCATAATTAATTTGTTACTGCATCGTTCTTTGCTCTTGAATATCAATGCCAGAGAGAGAGAGAGAGAGAGAGAGAGAGAGAGAGAGAGAGAGAGAGAGAGAGAGCTCACTTGAATTCTAACAGCTCTAAATCCCTCCACCGTTAGCTCGTGTTCCGCAGTCTTGTGTTCTAGCCCTCTCTGAATTCCATTAGCTCCATCTTGCTCCCACTGGCTTTCTCTTGCTCCGTATGGCTCCCACTGGCTCCTCTGGCTCTCTGGCTCTCTAGCTCCCTCTGGCTATATCACTGGCTCCCTCTGGCTCTCTCTAGCTCCCTCAGGCTCTCTATAGCTCCTTTTGGCTCTCTCTGGTTTCTCTGGCTCCCTCTAGTTCCCAATGTGTCCCTCTGGCTCCCACTAGCTCTCTCCGGCTCTCTCTGGCTCCCTTTAGCTCTCTCTGGCTCCCTCTGGCTCCCTGTAGCTCCCACTGTTTCCTTCTAGCGCCCACTGGCTCACTTCACACCTCACACACTTGCTACTTCAAACTCACTCACAAGTTATAACAACACAGCTTATTACTCGCTACAGTATCACTCTCACGTCATCAGCTCTCATTACAGCTTCACTCTCTCGCCCTCGTAGCTTATCTCTCTCCACAGCTTCACTCACTCATTTATCCTGCACCAGTCTTACTCACTCACTCGCTGCCTATGACGCGACACAGCCTCGCTTCCCATTCACCTCTGATTTGTTCCTGTTAGTTCGTCATTCACCGTCATTAACTCTAATTGTCTTCTATTTCCAGACCTCTAAACCTTTTTTTTCTTATGTTTCTCTATATCTAGCAGGTGAAGGAGGCAGGGTGGGTGTAGCTAGTCAGGTATAGCGAGGCAGGTGTGAGCAGGTGAAGGGAAATAAGCTTATTATATCATTTTTATGTGTGGTCAATGAAATGTGTATTATAGGTAGGTAGGACAGGTGTAGAGAGTCAGGTGAGAGACACAGGTGAAGAGAGGTAAGTGAGGCAGGCAGGTGAGGCGAGGGAGGGCAGGTAGGGAAGGGAAGGTAGGGCAGGGGCGTCCATCCTTCCTCCTTCCTCACCCTCCTCAGCCTCTTAGCTTCCTGCTCGGGGGAATTAAGGCTTTTAGGTCCTTGCGTCACCCGAGCACCGCTTAGGAGGGAAGGAAGTGCGAGTGTGTGTGTGTGTGTGTGTGTGTGTGTGTGTGTGTGTGTGTGTGTGTTTGTTTGGCATTGTCACGAGCTGAGTGGTTCTAATATGTTCTTAAAGTCAGTTTCATTTATTCTCTCTCTCTCTCTCTCTCTCTCTCTCTCTCTCTCTATATATATATATATATATATATATATATATATATATATATATATATATATATATATATATTGTGTTGTGTGTGTGTGTGTGTGTGTGTGTGTGTGTGTGTGTGTGTGTGTGAGGCATTAGAAATTGTGGATGAAGAGAGAGAGAGAGAGAGAGAGAGAGAGGGTAGTGATAGTGGCGGTGGTGATGGTGGTGGTGGTGGTGGTGCGGGCGGCGAGGCGGTGGGAGCTACGTGACGGAAGTGGTAAGCAACTGGAAGGAACGCCACGCCGGGTCCACACTTGCTTAATGAAAATACTCTTCTCCTCCGACGCTGCCAACTCCTGACGCCTTTTAAGACCTCCTCCTCCTCCTCCTCCTCCTCCTCCTCCTCCTCCTCCTCCTCCTCCTCCTCCTCCTCCTCCTCCTGCGGTTCTTCCTCCTTTCCTTGCTTCTCTTCTTATTTCTTCTAATTCTAGTTCTCCTCTTCGTTCTTCTCTTAGTTCTTATACTGCGCCTCTTCCTTCTCCTGTTTCTTCTCCTATATTTCCTCCTTTTCTTAGTTTTTCTCCCTCTCCTCTTCCTTGTTTTCCTCTTCCTGCTCTTTGTTCTTCATCTCTTGGTTCTTTTATTGTAGCTCTTCTTTCTCCTCCTTCTCCTCCTCTTCCTTCTCCTCCTCCTCCTCCTCCTCCTCCTTCTCCTTCTCCTGTACTGTCCTATCTCTCTTATCTGTAGCCAGTTAGAAGTAGTTACCAAACAGCCTCGAAAGGACCAAGAGGTATGTTGCTGTTTGGCGTTCCTATGTATTCCTTTGTATTCCTCCTCCTTCTCCTCCTATTCCTAATCCTTCTTTTACTTTTTTTCTCCTCCTCATCCTAGTTTTCCTCCTCTTCTTTCTCTTTGTTCTTTTAGTTCTGTCACTGTCCCTCCTCTTCCTCCTCCTCTGTACATTCCTTCTCCTCCTACTTTTCCTCCTCCTCCTCCTCCTCCTCCTCCTTCTGCTAGTGATAACGCAAGACTGCACGACTCTACCACGCTCTCTCCACGCCATCTCACGCCTCCACACGCCCTTCCACGCCTCTCCCTCTGTCCCTCTCTCTCTCTCCACTCCCGCTCCCCCACACAGCCGCCATGACACACCAGCACAGCCGCGCCCAAAGCATCCATAAAACCACATAGATTATGCGATTGGATGTTTTTTTCTGATTCCTGTGCTGTGGAGGAGGAGGAGGAGGAGGAGGAGGAGGAGGAAAATGAGGAGGAGGAGAAAGACGAGGAAGAGGAGGTATAGGAGGGTAGCTAAAGATCAGGGTAGGCCGAAGGAAGACTAGGAGGAAATGGTAGTTGAGAAGGAGGAAGAGATGGAGAAAAAAGAAGAAGAGGAGGAGGAGGAGGAGGAGGAGGAGGAGGAGGATAGGTTAGCTAAGGATGTGGTAGAGGCGTGGGATGATAAGATGGTGGTAGTGGTAGAAATGCAGAAGAAGAGGAAGGAAAATGAAGGTGAAGGAGAAAATGGGGGAGGAAGAAGAGGAAGAAATAGAAGAAAATTTCCGAAGAACCAAATGAGACGAAAGATGGGAAAGAGGAAGAAGAGGAAGAGGAAGAAGAAGAATAAAAAGGAGATAAAAACAGTAAGAAATAACAATGAAGGAAAAAAATTGTAGAAAGAAGAGAAGAAAAAGAAGAAGAAGAAGAAGAAAAAGGAGGAGGAGGAGGAGGAGGAGGAGGAGGAGGAGGAAATGGAAAGTAACATCAACAAAGGATAAAGAAGAAGAAAAAAAACGAAGAATCAAGCTTAGGATAGGAGGAGGAGAAGGAAGAGGAGATAGTGATGGAAGGAAAAGTAAGGTTAAGAATTTAAGAGGAAGAGGAAAAGGAGGAGGAAGATGAAGAGGAGGAGAAGGTGATGGTGGTAGCAAGAAACGAAGAAAAGAAAAGGAGAAGGAGGAGGAGGAAGAAGAAGAGATAGTGATGGTGGTGGCAAGAACCGAAGAAAGGAAAAGGAGAAAGAGGATGAAGAAGAAGAGGAGGAGGAGAAAGAGGAGGAGGAAAAAGAGGAGGAGATGGTGATGGTGGTGGCGAGAAACGAGGAAAAGGAAAAGGAGAAGTAAGGTTAAGGATCAAGGAGGAAGAGGTGGTTGAGAAGGAGGAGGAGGAGGAGGAGGAGGAGGAGGAGGAGGAGGAGGAGGAGTGTTGGAATGGATGGAGGGCGTTTCATTCGAGCTATATGACCTAAAATCAGCTCCGTCTGCCGAGTAATGGGAGAGTGAGGCGCAGACTTGGTTCTAATACATTCTTTTTCCTCCTCCTCCTCCTCCTCCTCCTCCTCCTCGTTGCTGTTCTTATTCCGTCCGTAACCTGAGGAGCGCAGCGTGTGGTGTGTGGCGGTGACGGGAAGCGAGTGACGGCGAGCGAGTGTGTAGATAAAAGTAAATAGGTAAATAAATAAACTTGTGTCTGTGATCAGCTGTCGTCTGGTTTGGCTTAGTTTGAAGTGATTTTTGTGTTTTTTTTTCTTTTTATTTTCATTTTGATTTTTTTTATTTCTATTACGTTTTGAGATTTTTTTTCGCGTATTGTTTTTTTTTCTTTCGTTTTCTTTCATATTTTTTTTCTTACTTTCATTCTTCTTCTTTCCTTCCCAGTCTCAGCTTTTTTCTTTGCTTGTTTTTATTTTTGCATCTTTCTTTTTTCCTTTCCTATTTTTTTTTTCTTTTTTCAACGTTTTCCTTTCTTTTCATCTCTTCGTGTTTTGCACTTCCTTTTTTTTTTTTTTGATTTGTGGAAAGAATGAGTTTATCACATGTTTTATCAGTACACGTGTGTGTGTGTGTGTGTGTGTGTGTGTGTGTGTGTGTGTGTGTGTGTGTGTGTGTGTGTGTGTGTGCGTGTACGCGGTAACACTTGTGACAGAGGAGTGATGTGTATGTTTGTACGACGGCAGCAGCATTATCCTATCAACAACACCTTCAAGCGACGGACAGACAGACAGATAAACGGACAGACAGATACAGACAGACAGACAGACAGACGGACAGTGAAGCTACCACATTCATACCACTCGAAGCTATCGCCACACTTACGATAATTGAAGCTCGCCACACACACACACACACACACACACACACACACACACACACACACACACACAGCAATAGCAAGCACTCACTCAACGCTCAGCATTCAGGAACGTTTTAAGAATGTAATTGGGGAAGGGAAGGAAAGGAAAGGGAAGGGGAAGGGAGGAGAAGGGGAGGAAAGGGAAGGGGAAGGGAAGGGAAAGGGGAATATATAAGAAGAAGAAGGTATGATGTAAATTCTATCATTGTTTGTTTAATATATATTGTTTTTTTTATGTTATCTCATCATCTTGTCATATTTTTTTACATGTGCTTTTTATATCATTCACATTTTTTTTTCTTTTTTTTCTATTTACGAGTTGGTTTTACTTGTTTTACTCTCCCTATTTTTATTTCATTTCATTTACTTCCTTGCTCTGTTTTCTGTTGTCTTTCGCTTCATTTCATCAACTATCTTCATTTGTGTGTTGTTTTATCATACTTCATTTGTAATTTACATGTATTTACTTATCACATTTATCCTTATGGTATACACCTTTCACTCCTTCTATTTGCTGCTATTTCGTCTATCTTAACCCCTTCAATATTGAGACACATTTTTACCTTGAGATTTGTGTACGATAACTATTTTAATGACATTAGGAAGGGTCTATGGAGGTTAAAAGATTAATGGCCACAGTCTTCACTATTTTAATCCCCTACATGAGTTTCTGAAGCTGTATAAAATCACCGAATAGTAAGCAGAATGAATATGGAAACGCGTCATGGTACTCAAGGGGTTAACTTTCACTCATTGTATTCATTCTGTCTAACATTGAAATTAAAAGTATCATAGTTTTTGTCATTTCTCCACAGGTAAGATGAGCGGCGATTATGCGGAAACCTAACCCTTTCCCAGACAAGTGATTCACAGGTATGTACTAATCTCTTAACTCCTTCCTTTATTTCCCATAGGTGGTGCTGGCTGGCATCACTTATTGTCGTATCATTTATTGTCCCTTTCTGCATTCCTTCATGTTATAATTTTTCTTCCTAAAACGTCGCTATTTCAATTCAGTTTTCTTTCGTTCAAAAAATGGCTTCTTAACATTTCCCTTCTCTTCTTGTTTTTCCTAATTTTCCCTTATTCATTAATTTTTCCACGTCTATCCTTCCCGAGATTCCAAATTGTCTTCTCATATTTGCCTCTACTCACATCTTCCTCTTTATCATTCCTCTCTCCTCCCCATTTTCCCCAGCCAAGCCACTAAGTATCCTCAACTATTTACTCCCTATACATTCCTTCATTCCTTTTTTCCCAATCATTCCTCGTTCGAGTTTTTTTTCCTCCCCTCCATACTTTCTATTCGATCTATTTACCTAGTTCTATGATGGCAATCTTTACTTTATCTCACCTCAACACAAAATGATCTATGCCGTTCTTCTCCCTATCATCCCTTCTCCCCATTTCTTTCTTCCTATCCTTCGTCTTCTTTTATTTACGTATTTTTTTTTCAATTCATGTCATCTTATCTTAAAAGTGGACATCATATTTTTCTTCTTTCTTATCCTTCCTCCTCTTTATCCTTCCTCCTTTTTACTTAATCCTTGGCAGTTTACCCAGTGAAGCTCCTACATCTCTCTTATACTTTCCTTCTCCTCGTCAATCCTCTTTCTGATTCCTTCTCCTCTATATCCTTCATCTTGTCCTTAGCTTCAGCCCCTTCATTCATGCAATATTACTTCAGAAAAATCATTGAATTACTCCCTGTACCTTCCTCTTTCCCATATCATTCCTTCTAGCTATCCTAACCTTCCTGCTCCTAAGTCTTCCTTCTTTTCACTCAGATGCCATTACTTCACCCACGTAGAAATCCTCAACTGGCGTCTCTCTTTATTCGTTTCCTTTCCCCATCATTTCTCCTTATCCGTAGAAGCAGTGGTAATAGCCTCCCGTCCATTACTAACACACAAATGGACGCCACAAGATCTGCGTGTCCCCATACTGACCTGTGTCCAAACGCCAAGAGTTTGTAAATGCTTCCAAGGTTACAAGGCGCCAGTGGAGTTGTGGTTTTCCAAGGATGTTTTCTTGACTACTTTCTACTGGCTCTAGTGGAGGTTGCTGTGGTTTTCAAGGGTGTTTGCATGGTTCTAGTTGTGGTTTGATGAGGATTCTGTACCTTTAGTTGAGATCTACTCGTAACTAAGCTTTTTCTATGACGTATGAAAGTAAAGCTAACGAAAGGACAAAGTGGTGGAGATGTTTGTTTGAAAAAGTAGATATATAAATGTTTTCATGGGCGCACACACACACACACACACACACACACACACACACACACACACACACACACACACACACACACACACACAGTTGAATTATGTTGAACTATTGAATATACCTTAAAGCAATAAAAAAATAAACAAATAAACAAGTAAAATATGGTGAAATATAAAATAAAAAGATGATAAAAGGAAAAATGAGACAAGTAGAATAAACGAAAAAAAAAACAAAACATCCAAATCACAACAAATAACGAAAGAATAAAAAAAAAAAAAATTGTGCACCACTGAAATCTTGACCAAAGCACCAAACGTTTCATAAGACGAGAAATAAGTGGCAACAGTAACACCACCACCATCACCACCACCACCACCACCACCAAGCACATCATTGCCTGCAGTAGTGGCTTGCAGTACAGGCGGCGAGAGAGGCGAGGGAAAATACTGATAGACGAGGGAAGACACAGAGGGCAGTCCCGAGAGCCCCTAGAACCTGCGAGTGTCCCTGGAGAGCCCTGAGAGATCCCTGCGAGGCTCCCTGTGTGGCCTCGTGTGTTCCTGTGTGCCTCCCTCGAGTTTTGCTCTGCTGGACAATCGAGGTCATAAATTTGCAGATGAAGACATTTTGGCATTGAGAACGAACCGAGAGAGAGAGAGAGAGAGAGAGAGAGAGAGAGAGAGAGAGAGAGAGAGAGAGAGAGAGAGAGAGAGAGAGAGAGAGATTAATAAACGGACACGAGGAAAGGAAGGGTTTGGGCTTTTGAAAGGATGGACTAAGAAAGAGGTAGAAGAAGGAGGAGGAGGAGGAGGAGGAAGAAGAAGAAGGAAGAAAAGGAGGGAAGAAGGAATATGTGGAAGGATAGACAAGAAAGGAAAGGAAAGAAGGGAGGAAGGAAGGAAGGAAGAATGACGAAAGCAAAGAAAATGTAGAGAAGGAGGAGGAGAGGAGAAAATGAAAATATGAGACTGAAAGGGAGGACGAATAGACGGAAATAAGGAAAGAAGGAAAAAGTAAGGAAGGAAGGAAGAATTGAGGAAATAATTTGTACAGAGAAGGAGTGAAGGAAGGTGAAATGCAAGAAAAAGGAAGCTTATATAAGAATAGAGAGAAGGAGAGAAGGAAAGAGAGAGTAGAGAGAGAGAAAGAGAGGAGGAAATATGTATAGAAACACGACAGGCGGGAGGGAGGAGAGATGGATGAGAGAAAGGGAGAGTAGGAAAAGGAGAGGAAAGAGGAGGAAGAGGAGGAAGAGAAAGCACAGTCGACACATATGGAAGAGAAAAGAAGAAATAAAAAATAACATAGAGGTAAAAGAATTAAAGGAGAAAAGAAGAAAAGGAGAAGAAGAAGAAGAAATAATAAGGAGAGAGAGAGAGAGAGAGAGAGAGAGAGAGAGAGAGAGAGAGAGAGAGAGAGAGAGAGAGAGAGAGAGAGAGAGAGAGTGTGTGTGTGTGTGTGTGTCTGTCACTCAATCAGTAGTCAGTCAGTCAGCGAACCTCAGTCAGTCAGTCAGTCATTAATCTAATACGTCAGTTTTTCAGCCAGTCTATCAGTCAACCAGTCATAACATACCACTGATAAACACACACACACACACACACACACACACACACACACACACACACACACACACACACACACACACACACACACACACACACACACACAC
>NC_059291.1:12726748-12731748 GCF_017591435.1 Portunus trituberculatus
CCTCCTCCTCCTCCTCCTCCTCCTCCTGCTCGTCTCCGTCCAAGCCAGAGATATTTATGACTTTTAAGGCGACTTGGAAAAAAAGAGACGACTTCCTTTAAACCTGGACTGAAACTTTGACAGCAGAAGTCGTGCATCTCCTTGACTCTACTGCTTTTACTACTACTTCTACTACTACTACTACTACTACTACTACTACTACTACTAGAGCCACATTTCTCTCTCCAGCCAGTCCCTCCATCTCTCCCTCCTTCCCTCCATCTTTTACTTCAACTGTTCTTTAGATGTCAAGGTATTTTTTTCCCCACCCTCCTTCTCCCCTCTCACCTCGTCTCTCTCTCTCTCTCTCTCTCTCTCTCTCTCTCTCTCTCTCTCTGATGCATAAGTTTCTTCGGCAGTGATTCTATTGGTGTGTTTTTCCTTCTTTCCTTCTTTCTCTTTTTTTTTTTCTCGTCTGTATCTCGTCACCCGTTTTTTCTTTCCTCTCACCAACCACGTTTTCTTTTGCGAAGTTTCCTGCAGTGTGTATTTCAATAAAGATTTTAAGATAGAGAATATACAGTACGTTCCACCAGTGATATATACACGTGTGCTTAACAATACATTCATTCCTCCGTTGTAAATTGGGGATGTTATCAGCTGTATAAATTACTCCCGAATGAAAATCTCAGCCCTACACACACACACACACACACACACACACACACACACGTCCAGTTCAACATGTTTATTTAGCGAGTGGGACAAAATTAACAGGAAGACTCAAGCTGTGACATGAATATTACGTATGTTATATATCTATTGGTGTTCTGCTCCTGTACATGTTTTCCTTATGTTACCTTTGCCTTTATTTGCCTTGTGTTCCAGCTGTTTAATATGTTTATCTTGTGAGTGGGACAACTTCAATAGGGAGACTCAAGCTAGTGGCAGAAATACAAGTTTACTTATATATTTCACTTGTTCTGCTTTTCTTTCAGTCTTTCTATATTTTTCTTTTTCGTTTTTTCTTCTTTTAATGGTTTGATTTGTAGTTTTTCACTCTTTCTAAAGCTTGTGACTCACATTGGATATGAATGAAGAAAATGTGTTGTAGGAGGAGGAGGAGGAGGAGGAGGAGGAGGAGGAGGAGGAGGAGGAAGTGGAGGAATACAAAAGAATTAACAAATACTGATTATTGAAAAGACAAAGAAAATAATGTAAAGTGCAAGGAACAAAAAACAAAGATAGATGAGAAAGAAGACGAAAGACGATAAAATTATTGAAAAGACACATACGAGAGAGAGAGAGAGAGAGAGAGAGAGAGAGAGAGAGAGAGAGAGAGAGAGAGAGAGAGAGAGATGTGGGGGAAAGGAACAATATAGCAATGTTTTGTGAAAAGAAAATATTGCCTTCGTGTGTGTGTGTGTGTGTGTGTGTGTGTGTGTGTGTGTGCGTGCACACACACACACACACACACACACACACACACACACACACACACACACACACACACACACACACACACACACACACACACACACACACACACTGGCGATCTACAAAAGAAGAACAACAAAAAATAAAGAAACTCAACACCAGAATGAAATAGAAAAAAAAAAGAAATTAAAGAGAAAAAGAAAGACAGAACACCGCATTAAAAATAGAAAACGAAAGAAGAAAAGGAAGAAAGAAAAATAAGACAATTTCTACACTGACGAATCGAGTAAATCCGCGCTGCCTCTGACTCACTCCTGACAAAAAAAAAAAAAAAAAAAAAGAAAAAAGAAACAGAAAACTCCTCCATTAAAAAAAAATACCCTAGAATCTCCCTAAGAAAATCCCTGAGAAACCCTGCAGCCCCAAGACACCCCCCCCCGGAAAGACCAGCACGTAACGCGATGGAATATTTTAAGGTCACCGTGTATTTTTTGCCGCCATACGTCACCGGGGCGCCGCGGAGGAACAAAGGGCGTAGCGGTGCACCTCCCCCACTCCGTTCTTTCCCCTCACTAACGGCTGCCTGATGCGCGTGTCACTCCTCGCGTGTTTTTCTCAGGTTACAATGGGTGACGTGTGGCGAAGTGAGTAAGTGATAGTGAGTGATAGTGAGTGAGTGAGTGAAAGGATGGTGACTAGGAGGGAATGAGGGAATGAAGGATGTTTTGTACCAGTCACTCCATTTGCTTCTGTTTGTATACTGCTGCTGCTGCTGCTGTTATTGCCACTACTAATGGTTCTATTGTCTGTATCACTGTTACTTCTGCTACTACCACTTTTATAATATGTGAAGTGTGGTAGTAGTGAGAGGTGAATGAGTAACGGAGGCTATACTATTACTACAAATGCTACTACTACTACTACTACTACTACTACTACTACTACTACTACTACTACTACTACCGTCACCACCACCAACACTGCTATCACTTCATGTTAAAAGCGTAAAGGTAGAAATAAAATAGGTAACGAAACGAGTAAATTCAACTCATTACCTTAGACCAGACAGCGCAACTTTTCACTAATAAGATGAATAGGTTAATGAGATTCCCACAGGAACTGTCACGTGTACCCCTGAAGACTTCTGGCTGCTTATGATGAGAGTGATGTAAGGCAGTAGACATCAAGCGTCTCTCACTATCGCTCACTATCACTGTTACCATCACCATCACTTTCGGTATACAGTGACGGGGATGTGACGATGGGTGGAAGATGCGGTGACGGGATGGTCCTTGTTTCTTTCCTCTCTCTCTCTCTCCTTTTCTCATATTTTTCCTGCCTCTCTTTTCCTCCTCCTTCGCTATTTCCGGCTGTACCTTTAATTTTTTTCCTTCCTTCTTCTCCATATCCGTGGTTATTATTGTATTGCTTTATTCCTGTTTATTTTTCCTTCATTTATCCTCTGTTTGCTCTCTCTCTCTCTCTCTCTCTCTCTCTCTCTCTCTCTCTCTCTCTCTCTCTCTCTCTCTCTCTCTCTCCTCTCTCTTTCTTTCATCCTTTTTTCATCCTTTTCTTATTTTCTCTAATCGTTCCTAATTATACCTTTCTCTTGTTTTGTTTCTCATATTTTCTGTACTTTTTTTTATTTTCATTCTTTGTTCATACTCCTCTCACACTTCCTCCTTCCCTTATCTCCTCTCTCTTCTTTTTTTCTTCTTTCCTCTCCTTCTTTTTTTTCCTCCTCTCTCTTATCTCACCCTTCGTTTTCTATCAGTCTTCCTTCCCTCCTGCCTTGCATATCTCATCTCTTGCTTCTCAATTACCTCTCTTTCCCTCCTCTCTCCCTCCATCTTTCCCCTCCACTCTTCCTTCCATCTGTCCTCCTTCCCTCCACTCTTCCCTTACTCTTCCCTCTCCTCCTCTTCCTATCCATATCCTTTCCTCCACCACTCTCTCCTCCATCTGTTTTCTCCTCTCCACCTCTCCATCTGCTCTGCTCTTTATCCTTCCCCATTCCTTCCCCTCCTCCCTTCCCCTCTCCCCTCCCCGGTTCCCTCAGACGACGAGCAGCAGCAGGCACTTCAGAGGCGCTTAAAAAGTAGAGGGGAATCGTAAATCTGCGAGCTGATTGGTCACTCGGGGCTCGTAACGGTGTGACGTCACGAGTTTCACTGATAAGGAGGCGCCCCGCAGCACGTTATGGCCTGGAGGTGGTGGTGGTGGTGGTGGCAACAGAAAAGTGTGGTGAGTTGTGTTTTAGCTTTCTCTCTCTCTCTCTCTCTCTCTCTCTCTCTCTCTCTCTTTTTGTTTCAGTATAATCTGTTTGTTGATAGTATTGTAAAGGACAAAATTCTCTCTCTCTCTCTCTCTCTCTCTCTCTCTCTCTCTCTCTCTCTCTCTCTCTCTCTCTCTCTCATTCCCAGCCTATGTTTGCTTGTTTGTCAGTCAGTCAGTTTATCTTTCATTCACCTACTTCCTCTGAATTACACTCTCTCCCTCTCCTCCTCCTCCTCCTCCTCCTCTTCATCCTCTTCCTCTTCCTCTTCCTCCTCCTCTTCCTCCTCCTCCTCCTCCTCCTCCTCTCGAAATCAGTAAGTTGGGCGTCACTCTTCATCCTTTCCTTCGTCATTGGGCCTCGAGTGAGAGATCAAACGCAGTCCACACGAGAAAAGTTTCCCTCTTCTAAACATTTACTTGGATCCGAGTTTCCATCGACTCTCTCTCTCTCTCTCTCTCTCTCTCTCTCTCTCTCTCTCTCTCTCTCTCGAGTTGCAGCCACAGTTAGGGTGAGGGAGGGGATCAAACACACACACACACACACACACACACACACACACACACACACACTGCTAAACTAACTGATTTTTTTGTGTCAAAGAGTTATAGGCCTTCACTTGTGTGTGTGTGTGTGTGTGTGTGTGTGTGTGTTTGTGTGGACCCTTGTGCTGTACTGTGAGTATAGGGGAGGAGAATTAAAAGGAAGAGAAGGAGGAAGAGGAGGAGGAGGAGGAGGAGGAATTGGAGGAGGAGAAGGAGGAAGAGGAGGAGGAGGACGAGGAGGCAAAAAAGATAATGAGAAAAAGGAAGACGGAGAAGAGAAAAAGAGGAAAAAGCAACTTCTATGACGTATAACGTATATGTATGTGTAAATGTGTATGTATGTATGTATGTATGTGTATGTATGTATGTATGTACGTCCCTCTCCCTTCAGGTGTGGGGACTAACAGAACAGCAAGGTGAGGAAGTAAATGAACAGAATCACATCACATTTATTTCCCTGCAGTTGCCTTGCCATCAATCTTTCACACTTTCACAGTCGAGTCAACAAACTAACAAAAGCTTTATTCTCTTGTTCTGTTTTCCTGTGTATCTTTTTTTTTTTAATTCTTCCTTTCCCTCCTGTGCACTTTCTCTTTTCCATTATTTTCATTGATTTTTCTTTTTTTTTTTTCCTATATTTCTTCATCTATTTATTCATTTCTTCTTGTGTGCTATTCTCGTCTTTATTAATTTTTGTTCATTTGTTTAAGTTTTGTCTGATCTAAGGTTGTTTTTGTTCTGTTTTGTCTTTTTATTGATCTTTT
>NC_059291.1:12741748-12744248 GCF_017591435.1 Portunus trituberculatus
CACACACACACACACACACACCAGGACTGCTCACTCACTCATCCTCTAATCGCTCGCATAATCTGTACGCACAAGATTAAAAGGAAAAAAAAAATGGAGCAAAAATAAATAAATGAAAATAAGAGAGAGAGAGAGAGAGAGAGAGAGAGAGAGAGAGAGAGAGAGAGAGAGAGAGAGAAATGACAAGTTAGCTTCATGTATTTCTTGGAGTCAGGCGGCGGGTGGGTTGGAGCCCCTGAGCAGAACGGGAGGCAGGAATGACCGCGCTAAAAATAAAGGTGACGTGGATGAGGAACGTGAGTAAGGTGAAGAAGAAGAAGAAGAAGAAGAAGAAGAAGAAGAAGAAGAAGAAGAAGAAGCTACAGCATTACACAACACTTCACAGGACTCAAGTTCACCTCACTACATGTATAGAAGAAGTGGTGCGATTAGTAAAGTAGTGGCAGTGGTGATAGTGGTGATAGTGGTGAGGTGGGTGGGCACTCTCACCACACGCGGGGTCAGAGGAAAGGGTCACACACGTGGTGGGCACTAAGGTCAAGGGGGGAGGTCAGGGAGGGACTTGGCTGGCCCCTTTCCCTCCCCTCGGTGAAGGTCGGAAGGTCAAACAGCGGAGTGAGGTCAGAGTGAGTGTGACAGGGAGAGTCGAGTCGCCGCACGCTGAGGGAAAGAGTGAATTTAAGTCTGGCGGTGATAAAGAAAGCTCGTGTTCAATTTGTGTGTTTATTTAGCATTGGGCGTGGAGGAGAAATACGTTATGTGCTCAGCTTTCTCTCTTTTATGCTTGGTTTATTTGTTCAGTTTTGCGTGTAAAGGAGTTTGATTAGAGGCGCAAAATAGAAAGAAAGGAAGGAAGAAAGAAGGAAGAAAAGTAAGAAAGGAAAGAAGGGAGGGAAAAGTTAGAAGAACAAGAATAAATAGATAAAAAGATAAAGAAAGTGAGAAAGAAAGGAAGGAAAAGGGAAAGAAAGTCCAGCCCATTCAGAATGCTGCCTGTAGATACATAAACACAAAAGAATACAAAAAGTTAGTCAATTTAGTTTCTTTAGGTGATTTGATCCTTCTCTTCTGCAACAGTTTAAGTCTTAACACGTGACTTAGGAACCCGGTGGAAGCTGCAGGAAGCCATCAGGCCTATACACACGGCAGTGCCTTTATAAAACATTCCAAATCTTTGAGCTATGAATATAACGAAAACCAATGTACAAAGCCAGTTCTATATTAGTAAAGAAAAATAGGTTAAGATGATTAGCTGATTGCATCACATACTATAAATAAACTATGAATACGTTCAGTAATTAAAAATGGTTCTGCCTCAGTTAATATGCGTTTGTGTGTATGTAACAAGGAACATAAATAGCTGAAAGGGGTTTAGGCACGGAGGAGAAACGATGATTAACTGATCACACTCCCTGCTGTAAGTGTAACATAAATAGACGCAATAATGAATACGTTAGTAGTGTGTTAATAGTTCGGATGTATGTAGCGAGGGACAGAAAATGCCAATATATTTATGCATACAAGAGAAACAAGACGATGATCAAATTACAACATAGCACGATACGAGTACAACCAATCAAGCATGAGTAAACACAGCGCTTCAGAACAGACATTGGGAGATTTATTGATTTATTGATTGATTATGTGTGTGTGTGTGTGTGTGTGTGTGTGTGTGTGTGTGTGTGTGTGTGTGTGTGTGTGTCTTGCAAGCAGCAGAAATATCTTAACATGTTTATGCATTATTGTGTTACGCAGCGGAAGGAAGTGATGTAGTGTGGTGGGGGTTGATGCATGAGGGGTGACTGCACGTGGGTGTTGTAATAAAGTGCTTAATTATATCGCCACTATAAATAGCCCCAAACTGAAGAGCAAGTCCACTATCCGAGTAATCGTTGGTGAAAAAGAGGCATTAGCTTGTTTTTTTTTTAGTAAGTCTTCTGATGGAATGTTGGTGAAAGATGTTACTTGGTGATTGTTGAGCAGTAAGTCATTCTGTTAGTTCTTGTTCTCCTTGTTGTTGTTGTTGTTGTTGTTGTTGTTGTTGTTGCTGTTTTAATTCTTGTTTTTTTCTTCTTCATAAATATTTTTGGACATAAATCTCTTCTCATTCCTCTCCATCATCATCATCATCATCATCATCATCATCATCATCATCATCATCATCATCATCCCTGCTGTTCCCTCCACAAACTCTCCACCAAGACGACACACAATGCTGCAATCTGACAAAACTCCTCATATTTACTCCTCCTCTTCATGATTCCCCTTCAAAGTACCACCACTACTAGGCCGGCGGGACGAGGCGAAGTGTGTGTAGTGATGCTGGGGCGGGGCAGGCAGGGGTGAGGCTGAGTGGGGCTGGGTGGGGGCAGGGCAAGGGTGAGGCGGGGACATGGGTGGGTCGGCGACAAAAACAATGGTCTCTTGTTGGGCGTGAGTGCTGCCAGGCCTGAAGGGCGGCGCGGTTCTCCTCCCTCGCCCCTCTACCTTCCCCTCTGTG
>NC_059291.1:12751748-12774248 GCF_017591435.1 Portunus trituberculatus
CTGATCCTGTAAGATTCTTAATACTTTTATCCCCCGCCTCGAAATGTTATTGTCTGAGCTAGCTTGATGCCACACCGCGAGAGATGAGGACTGAGGGACTAAACTGTAAACTGCGCCCACCCATCCCTCTCTATACGCTTCATCCCTTCCCTCTTCCACTGGTGATGTGAGGAGTGAGGAGTGAGGGGGGTGGATTGTACGTATGCATCGATTTCTATTTAGTTTTTGCTTTTCGTCTATTCTTTTTATTGTTTTTGTAAGAATTGTGATGCTGAATTCTACTCTACGTGTTACTCTTTCAAGGTTGCTCTTCTCTTTTTTTTTTTTCTCTCGTTTTTCTTTCTTGTATCGGGTCTCTTGTTTTCTCTATCTGTGTCCTCTTCGTCTGTTTCTCTCTTTTTCTCTATCTTCCATGTGTGTGTGTGTGTGTGTTTTTTTTTTTGTCTATCGTCTTGTTTTTTCTTCTTTCTTTCTTTGTTTGTGATCTTAGCCGTTTTTTTTATTTTCTTCTTATAATCTTTCTCTTTTCTTAATCTCAGTTCATTTTTGTTGTATCCATATATTTTTTTTTTTCAGTCTCCAGCTTCCTTATCCACTTCCCTCAATCTTATAAAAACTACAATGAATCTTGCTTTTTTGTCATATCTAACTGCTTCATCACCTTCCTTAATGTTTCCTCCATTCCACCACCACCACATCAAAACCCACCCTACCACACACACTCCTCCACATCATCCCACCACACTCCACCCTCACAAACATTCCCTAACATTTCCTGCACCAAACCACCACACCAGATACACGCTACCACACTACACCTCCCCCTTACCCCACACCACAGTCCTTCTAGCTCATACCCCTACCACACACCACGGAGGAGACGAGAGAGAGAGAGAGAGAGAGAGAGAGAGAGAGAGAGAGAGAGAGAGAGAGAGAGCAGCGGTACTAAATGTATATCAGAGGATTTGCTCCCATACCCTGGCTGACCACACCATCTAGAATAGCAGTAAAGACTATTAGAGGAGCTTGGAGTCTGTATGAGGGGATAGAAGGGGATAGGAAAGCAATCTTGTGTAAGTACGGTATGATAAGGGAAGGGAAGGTGTTGTGGTGGGGAATGAAAGAAGAGGCAAGGAATTTAAAGGATATGATGGAATAGGTGTGTAAGAAGCTTGGAGTCTGTATGAAAAGAGGATCGAAGGCGATAGGAAAGCAATCTTGTGTAATTATGGGATGATAAGGGAAAGGAAGGTGTGGTGATGGGGAATGAAGAAAGAGGTGTGGAATTTAACAGGTGGATGGATGGGAAGGGTGGAGAATGATAAAGAAAGGTGTGGTGATAAGAAATGGAAGGAAATGTGCGGAAGTTTAAGCATTTGGTAGAAGTGGTGAAGGGTGAAGGATGGAAGATGTTACTGAGGTGGACTTGTGTATAGGAAAGAGGTGTGGAGGGTGAAGGAGTGGTGGCGTGAATGGATGTGTGGGTGTTTTTAAAAGGGTGGAAACATGCAATTTATCAGGCAATTATGGATAGAGAGGAGGAGGCAGTAAACACCTGCCGAAACGATGATTACTCCCAGCGAGGTGTAGTAGCACTGGTTCAGGGCGTGCTGTGAACTTAACACTAAAGCCAGCTGTGACCCCTCTGAACGTTTGTTTCCCTTTGTGTCTCATAACATAAAGAGACAGTCACAGCCTGCCCTCTAAAGACAACTCTCTCCTTTCATACAAAGCTACATGCACTCGCTACCACATACATTATTCACGCAAATAAAAAAAAAATATATGTAAAAAAAGAAAAGAAAATGAGTTCTTATCATCATGAGAGTCACGTTTTGATTATCTATTCAGCTTGTTTAGGGACTGGCTTCTCAGTGGGCCTTCATCTTTTTTCTTCTTTTTTTATAATCATGATTTTTGTTGTTCTTGGCCGTTGATTGATCCCTCTTATATAAAATGATATACCTGCAGTCTCTCTCTCTCTCTCTCTCTCTCTCTCTCTCTCTCTCTCTCTCTCTCTCTCTCTCTCTCTCTCTCTCTCTCTCTGTTACACTGACAAAGAAAAGAAGAAGAGAAAGAAGACGATGAAGATGATGATACTGAACATGTAGGAAGAGAAAGAGAGAGAGAGAGAGAGAGAGAGAGAGAGAGAGAGAGAGAGAGAGAGAGAGAGAGAGTGGGTAAGTGGTCGCCTCTTTGTCGGATACTTTTCATGGGATCGTAAAGGCGGCGGTACATGTCTCTCTCTCTCTCTCTCTCTCTCTCTCTCTCTCTCTCTCTCTCTCTCTCTCTCTCTTGTTTCCAGTTGACTCTTCCCTCGATTTCCAGCATATCTTTTTCCTTCACACTGTCCCGCCGGTAAACACAAGGAAGGATCGGAGTTTATAAGGAGGAGGAGAGGTAGAGACCCGAGGAGTGGTGAGCCTGCTTCCTCCTACTGTGGGGTGTTTGAAATGGGACGCTGGAAGGGGAGAGGAGGAAGGACTGAGTAAGAGCAGACCCTATGAAAAGTATCTAGAGTATTTGACAGTATTGGATAGTGTTGAAACTCCTCTATCATGATCTTGTCTTGGTGTGGTTACTTTGAAGGAAAGCCGGAGACGTAGAAGGAAGAAGAGGAAGGAATGAAGGAAAAAAGAAGAGGAAGAAGAAGAACAAGAATAAGAAGGAGGAGGAGGAGGAGAGTGAGTTTTTTAAGTGAGATTTTCAGAGATCGGAGGTAATGAGGGAAGAGAAAATGAAGGAGATTTTAATGAGTAGATCAGGGACAGTGAGAAGATTTCGAGTGCTGAGAGAACCTAACCTAACCTAACCCAAATCAAATCTAATCTAATCTAATCTAACCCAACCTCACCTCAAAGCAAACCTAACCTAACCTAACCCAACCTCACCCAAAGCAAACCTAACTAACCTAACCCATCTTAACCTAACCTAACCACCATCTAGAACCTGTTATGGGTTGTAGGGATGTGACGCCGAGGACAGATGAAGACCGCATTGAGAGAGGAAGGATGTTCTTAGCAAAACTGTGAGGAGACGAGTAAAAGTGTTGGGTAGTGTTGTAGTGTTGAACTTTCATCTTCCTTAACATAGCTGGAAGAAGAAAAAAAGGAGTAATAAAAGAGAGAGAGAGAGAGAGAGAGAGAGAGAGAGAGAGAGAGAGAGAGAGAGAGAGAGAGAGAGAGAGAGATAAGCACCGTCCAGCCTCCGGTCCTCCCGCCTCTCCCTTCCTTCCGGACGCCCTCAAGACCTCTCTACCCTCCCTCTTTCCTACCCTCCCTCTCTCCCACCAGCGCCCCTCGCCGTGCCCCGCAGACTCCCTGTAGCCCACAAACCTTTACTGAGGACGATGCTTCGGCGGTTTATGTTCTCGCGTGGTGATCATTTACTTTGTCTCTGGCCTCGTGCCTTGTGGGGCTTCCGCTCGGTGGGGGAGGGAGGAGGAGAGGTATTAGCGGATTGTGAGGGCTATAGAGGGGGTTGCTGCTGTGGGGAGCTATTGGGGGGCTGTGGGTGGAGGGAGGGGAGGCAGGGTCAAGGTGCTTAGAGAGTGTTGGTGATCCTGACGACCCAGTTTGACCTTGAGAGAGAGAGAGAGAGAGAGAGAGAGAGAGAGAGAGAGAGAGAGAGAGAGAGAGAGAGAGATTGGGGGTGCATGGGAGGGGTGGGTGGAAATGTTTGAAATGATGGGAGGATGGATTGAGTTGAGAAAGAAAGTTGTAGTAATAGTAGTAATTGTAGTAGTAGTAGTAATAGTAGTAGTGGTAGTTGCAATACTAGTAGTGGTAGTAGAAGTAGCAGTAATAGTAGTAGTAGTAGCAGTAGTAGTAAGTTTATGAGGAAACAGACATATTTTCCTTCCTCCTTTTTCCACCACCATCACCACCACCACGACCATCACCACCTCCTCCCCCCACCACCTCCTCCTCCTCCTCCTCCTCTTCCCGCTGTTCCGTCTCCTTCAGCCTTCCACATCAGGTCGTAAACTGCTGTGATCACCAAAGCGCCGCGCCTCCGCCCCCGCACTGAGCCGCCCCCGCCCCGCCGCGTCAGGAGGTGCGGGAGGAGGCGGCGAAGGAGGGAAGGAATGAAGGTCTAATCCTGCGCTTCCTTACCGCTTGTCTCCTTTTTCCTCTAACTTACTCCTTTACTTCCTTCGTTCTTCCTGTCTGTTAGTGCCATTGTCCCCTTCTCTCTCCTCCTCCTCCTCCTCCTTCTCCTCCTTCTGTTCTCTCCTTCATTTTCCCTCCTCCTTCCTGTCGTTTACTGCTTTCCTCCTCCTCTTCTTCTATTCCTCTTACTCTTTCTCCTTTATTTCTTCTTCCTGCAGTATGATTTTCTCCCTTACAAACACATGCACTCAATGTTTTCTTTTTGACCTCTCTCTCTCTCTCTCTCTCTCTCTCTCTCTCTCTGTGTGTGTGTGTGTGTGTGTGTGTGTGTGTGTGTTTGGTATGCATATATGAAGTTACATTTTCATCGCCATCCTGTTACTTTCTTCTTTTTCTTCGTCGTCGTCATCCTCCTCGTCCTCCTCCTCCTCCTCCTCCTCCTCCTTCTCCTCCTCCTCCTCCTCCTCCTCCTCCTCCTCCTCCTCCTCCTCCTCCTCCTCCTCTTTCTCTTCCTCCTTCTCCAAATACCAAACATAGAAAAAGAGGAATACCAACATTTTTCAGAGGTAACGAGAGAGAGAGAGAGAGAGAGAGAGAGAGAGAGAGAGAGAGAGAGAGAGAGAGAGAGAGAGAGACTGTATTGTCCTATTCTCTCCCTATCTCTTCTCTCCAGCACTACTTTTCCGTGTCTCCTCTCCTTCTCATCTCCCCTCCTCCTCCCCTCTCCTTTTCGTAGCCTACCCTTCTCCCTTCTGCTCTCTCTTCTCTCCCCTCTCCTCTCCCAGCATCCGTTTTCCATCCTTTACACGTGGTTACATTTTCCCTTTTAACTATCCCTCTCTCTCTCTCTCTCTCTCTCTCTCTCTCTCTCTCTCTCTCTCTCTCTCTCTCTCTCTCTCTCTCTCTCTCTCTCTCTTCGTTCAGTTTCTCTTCCTCCTCTTTGGTCTTGGTTCTTCCCCTCTTGCCAGACGCCTCTTCCTATTATCCTCTCAGATCCTACCCACTCTTTCTTCCTGCCGCACTTCCTCCTCCTCCTCCTCCTCCTCCTCCTCCTCCTCCTCCTCTTCCTCTTCCTCTTCATTTTAGTGTTGTTCTTCTTATCATCCTCATATTTTCTTTTTTTTTGTATTTTCTTTATAGTTTATTTTTGTTGCTTTTGTTTTCATTAATTTTTTGTGTTTTCTTTTTTTTTTTTCTTTCGTCTTCTTGTTTTCTTCTTCTTCTTCTTCTTCGTAAAAATAATTATCACCATTTTTTTTTCTTTATCCTATTTATCTTCTTCCTCATCATCACCACCCTCATTCTTTACCGCCCTTGTCTTCACCATCGTCATCACTATCTGCACCACCACCATCACCTTTGCAGCTCTCGTCAGTAAGTAGAGGAAGGGACGAGAGACTTACTGACTTACTGACTGACTGACTGACTGACTGAGTGAATGGAGGTAGATATAGTTAATTTCTTGGTTCTTCTCCTCCTCTTCCTCCTCTGTCTCCTAAATCTTCCTTTTTTACTCTCCCTTCTTAATAAGTAATAGAAGAAAAGTGGAAGGAAGAAAGATTAACTGTTGATTTATTGACTAACTGACTGACAGAAGGTAGATGTGGTTGTCCTCCTTCTTCTCCTCCTCCTCCTCCTCCTCCTCCTCCTCCTCCTCCTTCCTCCTCCTTCTTCTCCTCACCAATCTTCCTTTTTTTTACCTCTCTCTCTCTCCTCGTGTCAATAAATATTAAAAGGCAAGAAGGGAAGAGAGACTGACTGACTGACTGACTGATTGACTGACTGACTGACTGATTGACTGACTGACTGCAGGTAGATATGATTAGTTTCCTGGTTTTCCTTTTCCTTCTCCTCTTCCTCCTTCTCCTCCTCAATCATCCTTTTTTCTGTCTCATCTCTCTCTCTCTCTCTCTCTCTCTCTCTCTCTCTCTCTCTCTCTCTCTCTCTCTCTCTCTCTCTCTCTCTCATCATGTCAATAAGCAGTAGAAGGAAAGGGATGCAATAAGTAGAGGAAGGGAAGAGAGAGAATGACTGAATGACTGACTGACTAGTGGTGGATATTGTTAGTTTCCTCTTCCTCCTCCTCCTCCTCTTCCTCCTCCTCCTCTTCCTCCTTCCCGGGCGAAAATCAACGCAGAATGATGCCACAAATTGGGGGAAATTGTATATGTACTCTGTCGGGGGAAATTCGCATCCAAATTGGCGAACCCCCATGGGTGAGGGGAAGCCCAAGGTCAATTTTCCCCTTGATTCACAAACCTGTTTCACCCTTCCCTCTGTCGGGCCCGAGAGTGAGGGGAGAAAATCTGTACTCCCCTCTCTCTCTCTCTCTCTCTCTCTCTCTCTCTCTCTCTCTCTCTCTCTCTCTCTCTCTCTGACATGACATGGTAGAGAAATCGTAGAAGTGACGCTGGAGATGGATTAAAAATTGACTGCGTGACGAGAGAGAGAGAGAGAGAGAGAGAGAGAGAGAGAGAGAGAGAGAGAGAGATACGCAATTTCTGACTCATGAATCGAACTGACACACACACACACACACACACACACACACACACACACACACACACACACACACACACACACACACACACACGTATATTTTTTTTTACCAGTGCCTGGCTGGACTTGACTCTCAGGTGACCAGGAAGTGACAGGTGCTAAGTGCCCTTGGTTCGAAGCCCGACACCTGGTCTTTATTTATTTGACTCGGTTTCATTTAATTTATTATTTGTAACTTTGCTTGATGGGTTTGTTGTCGTCGTTAGTGGTGGTGGTGGCGGCGGTGGTGGTGATGTTGGCTGCTGTAGTGGTTGTAGTAGTAATAGTAGTAGTAGTAGTAGTAGTAGTAGTGGTAGTAGTGGTAGTGGTGGTGGTGGTGGTAGTAATAGTAGTAGTAGTAGTAGTAGTAGTAGTAGTAGTAGTAGTGGTAGTGGTGGTGGTAGTAGTGGTAATAGTAATAAGTAATAATATATATATATATATATATATATATATATATATATATATATATATATATATATATATATATATATATATATATATATATATATATATATATATATATATATATATATATATATATATATATATATATATATATATAGTAATAATAATAGAAAATATAACCACAAAAATGCAACAATAATTCTCTAAGTTCACTGATCATGAAACAACACACACACACACACACACACACACACACACACACACACACACACACACACACACACACACACACACACACACACACACACACACACACACACACACACACACATGAAACTCGGCCATTGCAGAAATAAAGCAAGCCCCCCCCAAAAAAAAAGGCCATTCTACCTCAAAACGCTGCAAAACTTACAACCCAGTCAGTGTTCTCTTAACCCTGCTCCAGCACGCCAGCCACCTGACCGCACGGGGATGGAAAGAGACTGAGACACTTAACAACCACTTCACCTCGATCTACCAGCAGCTGACCCCCCTTTGAAACCCACTTCTGCTTCCCGCCTATCTGCCATCACCCACCACTCTGCTCTCTGGTAAACTCTGGAACTCTCTACCTGCTTCTATATTTCCATCTTCCTATGACCTAAACTCATTAAAGAGGGACGTTTCAAGACATTTAATTTATCCCATTCACTTGGCTATCTCTCCCTCTTGGACCTGCTCGAGAACTGGCATCTAAGTGGGTCTTTTTTTTTTTTTTAGCCATTTTTTTGTTCCTCATGGCCAGATTTCTCCTCTTACATAAAAAAAGTGTTTAACAGTATGAAATGCACCACAAACTACTGAACTACAAGATCCGCTGTACTTTTACAGACTTGTCAATGTCACTCGTCAGAAAGTTCGTAGTAGAGGTGGCCAATTTAGTTTACCTGTACAGTGAACGCGTCACTCCAACAGGCTCAGTGTCCAGCTTCCTGCGAGACGTCACGCATAAACTCCCATGGGAAAGAAATCAAATAAAACATCAACCCAGCCTGCTTCAGTGACCTTCGCCTCATTATTGCTGGTGGTGATGGTGGTTGTGGTGGTAGTGGTGGTGGTGGTAGTGTTGTTGTTGTTTTTGGTGTTGGTGGTGGTGGTGGTAGTATTGCTAGAAGTACGTAGTTATAGTTGTAGTATAAGTAGTAGTAGTAGTAGTAGCAGCAGTAGATAAAACGATAGTAATAATAACGACAACAACTACAATAACAACAAGAAATACAACAACAACACAGTAAATTCATTGATCACGAGACACAACTCTCTCTCTCTCTCTCTCTCTCTCTCTCTCTCTCTCTCTCTCTCTCTCTCTCTCTCTCTCTCTCTCTCTCTCTCTCTCTCTCTCTCTCTCTCTCTCCACCCTTAGCCAACTGGGAGGCAAGGCACTCATCAAGTCACCCTCAATAGGATCAGAGAAACAAAAACTCTCGCCACTCCCATCTCAGCCTCGCTAAACGCCTCTAATGTCATTTAAAAGACACTTGTCAAACCATTTCACGAGCTGTTGACTTCCTCTCCCTGTCTCTCGTCTACTTGCTCAGGAAGGGAGGGAGAGCGAGAGGAGGGAAGGAAAATAAACTGACAGAAATGCTATGTTTGTGGTGCCTTTTTTTCAGGTGTCTTGTAGGAAGATAATCAAATTTGTAGTGTTTTTGCTTCGTGCTAAAGAGATGGATAGACTGATAGGCAGATAGACAGTCGGATAGACAAGTGGGCAGACTGACAGGTAAGTAGACAGATAGGGAGATCCACACAATGAATTACTGCACCAGACGGAATGGCAAACAGGAAGGGAGACAGTCAAGTAGATGGGGATATATATATAAGTAGATAGATAGATTAATAGATAGATAGACTGATAGATAGATACATAGATAGATACATAGATAACATAGGTAGTTAAACAGGTATATAGATAAATAAATAGATAAATAGATAGACAGACCACCTTTGACACTCGCCCACATCCACCCACCCACTCACACACACACACACACACACACACACACACACACACACACACACACACACACACACACACACACACATACACATTTGCGGCCGCCTCCTCACCTCAGCCGTGGCCGCAGCAGGTGTCAGGTGTCCACAGATGATCCTTTCCTCATCTGACCTTCCCTCCTCGTCCCCTCAATCATCACCACCTCCTCCGCCGCCACCTCAGCCTTCGCACTCACCACTTGTAGTTATTAATATTTTCACTGGTAGACAATTAATATTCACCTGTTAATAATCTTCATTCATTTATAATAGACTATCTCTCTCTCTCTCTCTCTCTCTCTGATAGATTTGTGTTAGTATAAAATAAAACTTACTTTCTGTTCTCGTTTGGTTCTTATGTTCTTGTAAATGTTGAAGTGTTTTCAGTACTAATAAAGGAAGTGCATATTTGTGAAAGGTTTTGGGGTAACAGTGCATCTAGAAATGATACAACTGTTTGAGTGATTGTAATGAAGAGGATGTAGTGAAGAAGGATGCTGGGTAATTACAAGTCCATTAAGGTAAAAATTATGAGTAATGAAGTATTATTTTGTCTTTGTGTTTGTATGATGATGATGATGATGATGATGATGATGATGAGGAGGAGGAGGAGGAGGAGGAGGAGGAGGATATAATTAAATGGATGCTGGAAAACTAAGAAAGATAGTTTTTGCGTGTATCTGTATGAGCAAAGAAAAATATGTGTAGTAGAAAATTAAAAATAAATTCAATCTTAGTGTGAATATTTATCAAGTTATTGAAATTAACTTATGGCTGAGAGTCTTAGAGAGAGAGAGAGAGAGAGAGAGAGAGAGAGAGAGAGAGAGAGAGAGAGAGATATTTGTGGTGAAGGCTGAGGTGACTAGACACAATACCACTACCACCATCACCATCACCACCACCACCACCACCACCACCACCACCACCACCACCACCACCACCACCTGCGTCCTGTAATCTTCTCACTCTTCCCATAATGACTTCAAACTCTGCCAAGAAAATACATCAAAGCGCAACTTTTCTTCGATTCATACAAAGTGGATTAATTTTCCAGTAATGAAGAGGGGAGCGCTTTCCCTTTCTCTCCTCCTCCCCTTCCTCTTACCTCTCCTCCTCTTCTCATTCCTCTTTCTCTTCCTCCTTTTATTGTTGCTTCTTTGGGTCCATCTATCAACAGCTTCTCATCATGTTTTGTTTTGCTTCTTCTCCGTCTGTCTCTCATTTCTTTATCCATTTCACACCATTTCTTTTTTCATATTGTTTTTTCCTCGACCTCTTCCTCCTTTTTGTCCTTTTCCTGCGCTTTCTCCTTCTTTTCCCTCAACTCCTCCACCTTCTACGCCTCCTCTTATGCCTCTTTCCGAAACCCAGGAGAGAGAGAGAGAGAGAGAGAGAGAGAGAGAGAGAGAGAGAGAGAGAGAAATGTCCTTCGATGCCTCCTTCAGAATGTAGCAGAGGTTTTGTGTATTGTGGAGGGAGGAGGGAGATGGTGAGAAAGAAGGAACAAATAAGAATAATGAATAACTAGACCACCTTCCTCTGGTCAGCGTAAATGAAATGAAGAAGAAGAAAAAGGAAAAATAAAGCGATAAGAAAACAAAGCGAAAATAATACAAGAAAAAAAGAATAAGATAAGGAGAAGAAGAAAAATAAAACAAGAAATAAAAAAACTAAAAGAAAAAAGCAGTGACAAGAAAAAAAAAATCAGAAAAATATTTGAAGACAAACAAAATAACGAAAAATAGAAAAAGAAAAAAACAAAACAAAATAATAATACAGAAAGAAGGAACATCAACAAGGAAACAACACCAGATACAGTTACTCCTGACGAAGAGACCTCCTGGTGGCGGCGGCTCTTCCTTCTGCTGACGGTGGCGCTGGTGGTGGTAGGCGGTGGTGGTGGTGGTGGTGGGAGGTGCGTAATCGGCGAGCAGCATTTGTTTCACCGCCTCCCGCCCTTTTACGCGCTAATGTCCAAAGCTGTCCAATTAGAACACCAGGGAAGGTTTACACAGATCCGCCACTCTTTGCTAGGCCAGACAGAGAGAGAGAGAGAGAGAGAGAGAGAGAGAGAGAGAGAGAGGAGTGGGGAGGGGAGAGGAAGAGAGAGAGTGTTTGAGTACTTCTGAAGGGTCTCTTATAGGGATTGGGACACGAACATACACACACACGAGAGAGAGAGAGAGAGAGAGAGAGAGAGAGAGAGAGAGATGGTGTAAAAATGGGTGAAATACAGCGGAAATGACATGCCTTCCCCTCTCCTCTCCCTCCCTCTCCCTTCTCTCTCTCCTCTCTTCTCTCTCTCTCTCTCTCTCTCTCTCTCTCTCTCTCTCTCTCTCTCCCTCTCTTAACGCTCACCACTACACCCTTCTCCCCTCTCTTCTCTACTTTTCCCCCTACATTCCATCTCCCCTTACTTTTCTTTCATCCCCTTTGCATCTCTCCCTCTCTTTCTCCTCTCTCTCTCTCCCCTCTCTTTCCCCTCTCTTCCTCTTCCTTCTGATCCTTTCTCCTCTTCCCTTCACCTTTCAACTCTTTCTAATGGACTTACAGAACCTTAGATGGTGGGGGTGGTGGTGGTGGTGATGGTGGTGGTGGTGGTGATGGTGGTGATGATGATGGTGGTGATGATTGTAGTAGTGGTGGTTGCTGTTAATGAATGGATGATAATGTTGGTGATAGTTGTAGATGGTGGTGAGCGTCTATAGTGGTGGTAGTAGAAGCTGTAGTGGTGGTGGTGGTGGTGGTGGTGGTGGTGGTGGTGGTAGTAGAGGTGGTGGGTTAAAGAGATTTCGGTAATAGTGAGGTGGTGGTGGTGATAAAAGTAGTAGTAGTAGTAGTAGTAGTAGTAGTAGTAGTAGTAGTAGTAGTAGTAGTAGTAGTAGTAGTAGTAGTAATAGAAGCTGTAGTGGTAGTAGTAGAAGCTGTAGTAGTGGAAGTAGTAGTAGTTGTAGTAGTAGTAATAGTAGTAGAAGTAGAAATAGCAGTAATGGCTGTAGTAGTAGTAGAAGTAGTAGCAATAGTAGTTCCAAGTTGATAGTAATTACAATAACAGTAATATCACGAATAATTACAACCATAATAGTAGTAGTAGTAGTAGTAGTAGTAGTAGTAAGAGTGACACAGCACGCTTTATCTCACGGTTCATCTTAATTACCTTCAAAAACGCTGCAATGTCCTTATTTTTCCCTGCAAGACATGGTTAGGAGATAGCGGAAGGGAGAGGAGGGAGGGGAGAGGAGGGAAGGGAAGGGAGAGAAGGAAGAGGCGCTGGTTAAGGATAGACAAGGAGATGGGAGGGAAGGGGAGGGGATGTCGAAATAAGGGTATTATAGTGAAGGTGATGAGGAAAATAATGATGGGAGATGGGTGAAGAGGATGGGGTGATTTGTTAGCTGAGGAGAGGGGTGATGGGTAATGGGGTAATGGGTGGGTAGAGAAGGAGTGGGTAGGGGTGACTCTTGTTGTGGTAATATTGTGGTTAGGAAGAGTGCTGTCTATTTTTTTTTCCTTCTCTCTCTCTCTCTCTCTCTCTCTCTCTCTCTCTCTCTCTCTCTCTCTCTCTCTCTCTCTCTCTCTCTCTCTCTCTCTCTCTCTCTCTCTCTCTCTTTCGTGTCTCCTTTCTTTTATTTCTCTCCTCTTATAGTTGAGTGTTAGTAGTCCTCTCTCTCTCTCTCTCTCTCTCTCTCTCTCTCTCTCTCTCTCTCTCTCTCTCTCTCTCTCTCTCTCTCTCATCAGTCCAGCTAATATCACTAAATACCTCCCCTTATTTTCTCCATCTCCTCCTTCAACTTCGCATTAAGATTACATAAACTTAACTAATCACCTAAAACACTTGCTAATATTGACCTTCTTTTCTCTCTTTGCAGGTGAGGAATATGGACGTGACATGCAGACAGAGAGACAGAGAGACAGAGAAACAGACAGACAGACAGACAGACAGACAGACAGATGCACGCACGCACGCACCATAGCATCATAGAGTGAGTGAGTCAGTGAGTCATTTCCACTAACAGTAAGAAGATTTGTTCCCGCCGTGACTCTTCCGTGACACATCGCTTTCTGGGCTGCTCTCTCTCTCTCTCTCTCTCTCTCTCTCTCTCTCTCTCTCTCTCTCTCTCTCTCTCTGCTTCATTCCAAACATGTGAGGCGAGAGAGGAAAGGAAAGGGAAGGGTAGGAGAGGGAAGGAAGGGAAGATTAAATGAGGAAGGGGCGGAGGTGAGTGGAAGAGTAAAAGATTGGGAAGAAAAAAGAAAATATATGTGGGAAAGGAGATTAAGTGAAGAAAAATGGGGGAGAGTGGAAGAGAGTAGGTATAAAAGTGGAAGGGATTAGAGGAAAGAGGAAATAGTTAAGTAGAAGAAAGGAAGTGCAGAGGATGGGAATGAGGAGATAGAAGGGAAGAAATGAGATGAGGGTTGGAGAGAGAGAGAGAGAGAGAGAGAGAGAGAGAGAGAGAGATGGGAATAAAAGTCAGATGAAGCAGAAATGAAAAGAGAGGAAAACGTGAAAGAGGACAAGATAACAAAGGAAGTAAGAAAAGGGAGAAGAGAAGAAATGGAGGAAGGAAAAGATGGAATTAGCAAAAAGGAGGAAAAGAAAGACAGAAAATGATGTATAAAGAAGATGGAGCTCTCGGTAATGGAATATAACGGAGAGCTTTAAAGAGATAAATAGTGAAGAACTTAATATGATCTCCCTTCTTGCTTTTCCCAGACGCGTGTACCCCATCATTGGAGACACCTGATAGTCACCTGCCTCTCCTCTGACACGTGTTCTCTCTCTCTCTCTCTCTCTCTTGTTCTGTTGATCTATTAAGTGATTCTAACAGCTCAGATCTTCTTTTTATTCTTTATTTATACACTTCTTCTTTCTCACTTATTCTCTTTTGTTATTTCTTCATTTCATTTTTTTCTCTCTCTCTCTCTCGTCTTTTCTCTTTATTCTTATATGTGTTTATTTATTTATTTCTTACCTGTTTCCTCATACTTTTATTTCTCTTATCTTGTTCCTCTATACTTTCATTTATTCATCTGATTCCCATTCATTACTTCTTTTCTTACCCCTCTTCTCTTTCCTTTCTTCACTTCCTTTATTCAACCGCTCTCCACTTGTCTGTTCTCAAACCTTTGCCATTTTTTTCTTCTCTTCCTTTATTTATCGCCTTGTCTTTACTCTTTAACCTGATTTTTACTTGTCTCTTTCCTATTTTGACTCCTCTCCTCTATTTCTTTCTTTCCTCTTCTTTCCTTCCTTTGTTTAATCATCTGATCATCACCTGTCCCTTCTCTCACACCCCTCTTCTCTTTTGTCCTTCCCTTCATTTATTTACCGGATCCTCAACTCCTCTTCCTACTTATCCTTCTCTTAATGCCTCCCTTTGCTCTTTGTCCCTGTCATTTACCTGAGATCTTTGCTGATTAAGTCTGCTGGTGTGAGTTTTGGCGAGGGAAAGACACCCACGATCAGATTATCAAGTAAACCTTTTCCTCTCGACTTATAGACTGCAAGGAGTGATTCGTGTGAGTTTGGGAGTCAATGTTACAGTTTTATTTTTATTTTTTTTTATTAAAGGGTTGTCTAGGAATTAGTTGTTTGCTGATATAAGTTTTTTTGTATTTTGATTTGTGGATATTGATGTTGGTGTTACTTTTATCATTTATTTTCTTTTTGCGGGTGTATGAATGTAAAGAAATGGTAGAAGGTGCAAGAAGTCATGAGCCTATGCGTAGTTGCTCCTGTATAAGATATGTCTCAATATTTCCATTATCTTTTTCATATTTACGTTTATTATTTTACATTCGTGTTTTTTTTTTTAATAGTTTATCTTATATTCTGTCGAAAAAGCCTAAATTTGTGGAGAAGTTCTTATTAGAAATGTTAATCTGCACTAACATGTACCAGGGAATAGACCACAAAATAAATGTTTCACATGTTTCACCTCCATTCAGAAATTTGTCTAATCTTGCTGAACGCCCCACGTTTGTTTTCTCGTCTTTACATCCAATTAACGCATTATTTATTCGATCTCCTTGTTGATTAAATCTGTAGAATGTTGGTTTTAACAAAGGAAAGACAGAGAGTCATTGTGTTTTTTTTATTCTGGCAAGGGAGATGAGGAGATGCAGATATGTCTCTTAATTATGACACCTTTGGCTTGCTTTTTGGTACATCTGTACTTAAACACTACCCACTCCAAGGCATCTTCACTTGTTCTACAGCCATCTACAATCTTTAAACTGTGTAGAAATTGTCAAATCTATGCCTTTCAGTGGCCTTCTTTCTTGTTGATACTTATAAAGATATCATGCATTGCTTCTGGTGTTTTTGATTGTTTCATATCGCAGAGAATGACTTCACACTTAGATGTCTTCTCTTCTTTCTATCATTTATTTATTCTTTTCCTTCTTTAAGTCGTGACAATGATATTTATATTTTCTTTCAGTCCCTTAACTAATCTGTTTGATCTCCATGTTATTTGAATTTGTGCAGAAAATGACTTTATGGGACACACACAGTCATTGCATCTTCCAATCCAACAAGAGAAGGTGCAAAAATCACAACACTATGACCAATATTCAGAAACGCTCTGTTCTCTCACCACGACTATTTTGCAGTGCCACAGAGATGATTGGCGAGCTTTTCAAGAGTGTTTCTACAATAAATAATGTAGAAATCTCCGCCTCTAGAACAATAAAAACATCTTGAAAAACTAGTGTTGATTTAAGTAAAGCCTTTTGAGACAGTAGAGGTGAAGCATAGAAGTGTTTGTCAGCTTATATCATCACACACAGATCACTCCTATTTTTTTTCTTTTTTATCTAACTCATGAACAGTTTTATTTCTCAGAGAGTGACTTTTGGCAATACGGTCAGTCATTGCACCTTCCATTCCAGCAAGACAAAGTGCAGATATCACCTCCTCTCTCTGGTATCGTGAAGACCATCTCTCCTCTCCTCCATCCCATTCAAGTGAGGCATATCTTTTGGCGCCCCTCTCACCCGTGGCACTGTCTGGCACTCTGTCCGTCACTGCCACCCGCCTCTCATTCACTCCCTCGTGGCGTCTTACACTGATCTTCTCACGTGATGATATTCCTGAGCGATAAGAAACACCGTCATCGTTCCTCCTCTCCCTTTAATTCCTTCTATATATCTCCCTTATTAGAATTCTTTCCCTTGAGATTTTCCTTTGTTGATTTTTCTCGTAACATTTTCCCTTCTTGTTAATCTTTTTCTCCTAACCCTTTCCTTCCCTTTCCGTTAATATTTTTCCTACTTCATATTTTTTCTTCTAACGCTTCTCTCCCGTGGCACTTTCCTCCATTAATCTCCTCCTCTCCTAACACCGCCCGTTCTTCATATTTCCTCTTTTACCACATCCCCTTTCGTTAAACATTCTTTCCTTCACTAACTATTCCCTTTCCCTTCGCCCTTCAACCCCTTCAGTACTGGGAGGCATTTTTACCATGTGTTTTGGAGATGATTAGACGATTTTATTTACATCAGGAAGGATTTATGGAGGTCAGAAGATTAATGCACGGAGTCTTCACTATCTTAATCCCCTCCTAAGTTTCTGAAGCTGTATAAAATCACCAAATGTTAAGAAAAATGAATAGGAAAATGTGTCATGGTACCTCCTTTTCTAACCCTCTCTTCCCTCCCTTAACACGCCCTTTCCTTTCACCACTTCACCCTGAAAACCTCCCGCTGAAGTGCTTCTCTCCCTTTCACTTCCCTTCGCCTTGCTTCTGTCCTGACACCTCCCCCAACGCACTTCCTATCATATTCTTTAATAACCGGATGATATTGTCTTGGTTGTGTATATATTGTTAGTAAATTTCCTCTCTCTCTCTCTCTCTCTCTCTCTCTCTCTCTCTCTCTCTCTCTCTCTCTCTGCATCTTAGCGAGGAAGGCGAGCAGAGTGAGAGGTAATTTCAGTAATGGCTGAGTTATTAATGATCCATCGCCTCCTCTTGTTCTACAATACCCCCGTGGCCGCCTGAGAGAGAGAGAGAGAGAGAGAGAGAGAGAGAGAGAGAGAGAGAGAGAGAGAGAGAGAGAGAGAGGATATACTTTAACGCACACTCACAAAAGATCCTAATCACCCAATAACAATGAAAATAAAACTAAGAAAGGCTGGGAAAACAAACATACACTTAAAAAAAAGATGAAGAAACACCACCAATCATCGAGAGAGAGAGAGAGAGAGAGAGAGAGAGAGAGAGAGAGAGAGAGAGAGAGAGCAAACAGGCGCATAACGTAATATTAATTTAGATGATGGCGTTGCGAGAGAAACACCAGGAGGTCCCGACAGGCAGGTGGCGACAATTCACCTTCTGGAGCGACGCAGCCCTGGCAACACGGAGGAGGGTGGAGGAGGGACAGTATAGCAGAGTGGCAGGGTGTGGCGTGGGGCTGACAGGCTGACAGGGTGACAGGGGCTTAGGAGAGTATTTGAGGGTGTTTTGGAAGTGTTGGCTGGTGGAAGTGCTGGTAGGGTGACAGGGTTAGAAAATGTAGGGTGAGAGTAAAGGCAGGGTGTGGTATGAGTACATAAGGTGTGTGTGGCAGGGTGTGTAGTGTGTAAAGGGTGATAAGGATGGTGGTGAGTATGGAAATGTGTGGTAGGGTGAAAGGAACGAAGAAGGAAGGATTAAAGTGATAGATAGTAGTAAGGATGAATTAGGGTGAGGGTTTGTTTGTAAGGAGTAGCGCGTAGGGTGAGGGTGGCTAGGACAAAGGAAGCAAGGAAATAAGGGTGAGAGGAACGGAAAAGGGGATAAATAGTGGCGAGGATAGTGGGGTAGGGTGAGCTTAGTGTGGCTAGGGTGAAGGAAGCAAGGAAACAAGGGTGAAGGGAACGGAAAAAAGGAAATAAATACTAATGAGGATATAACAGTATTAACCCCTTCAATAATATTTTCAATAACATTTTTACCTTGAGATTTGTGTACGATTAGACCGTTTTATTGACATTAGGAAGTGTCTATGGAGGTCAGGAGATTAATGGCCACAGTCTTCACTATTTTGATCCCCCCACATGAGTTTCTGAAGCTAAATAAAGTCGCCAAATAGACAGCAGAATTAATATGGAAACGCGTCGTGGTACAGAAGGGGTTAAGGTCATGTAAAGGTTAGTGTGTAGGGTGAATTTAGGGTGGCAAGGGTGAAAAGAGCAAGGAAGGAAGGAAGGAAGGAAGGAAGGCTGAAGAATGAGTGTAGCTATAGGAGGAAGAATCGAGAAATGCAGAGTGAAGAATAAATAGAGGAAGAAAAAGAAAAAAAGGAATTGTAGGTTTGCCTGATGAAGAGTACTAATGCAGAAAAGTGAAGCAGTGAAACGTGTACTAGTTACTGAAGCATACCATTTACTGAAGACTTATAATAGCAGGCAACTCCTCCTCCTCCTCCTCCTCCTCCTCCTCCTCCTCTTACTCCTACTTCTCACCTCCTGCTCCCCCCCCTTGAATGCATTATCACCACGAACAGAGAGAGAGAGAGAGAGAGAGAGAGAGAGAGAGAGAGTAAAGGTGCACCACTTCACACTAATACAGACGCCACCCTTCCCCCCCCCTAGAATATACGCCCCCTGACGCCCCACATTGTGTTGCATTGTCACCCAAACACACTTACTTAACACACAGACTTCATCCCGCCGCGCCCGCCCGCCCCGCCCCCCGCTCCGCCTCGCCCCGTCCCAGCAGAGAGAGAGAGAGAGAGAGAGGCTTGGCAGATACTGAGATATAGATTTTAATATTGCAGCGCCTACTCCTGTGTGTGTGTGTGTGTGTGTGTGTGTGTGTGTGTGTGTGTGTGTGTGTGTCGTGAATCAGCAGTGTGTGTGACGTCTTCTTTGATTAGTACTTGCAGTTGTTGCAGTGTGTGTGTGTGTGTGTGTGTGTGTGTGTGTGTGTGTGTGTGTGTGTGTGTGTGTGTGTTTGTGCGTGCATGTGTGCTTTATTTCGTTCGTGCTAAGTAGAGTTGAGAAAAAAACGCTTTGTATACACACACACACACACACACACACACACACGGCCTGGTAGCTCAGTGGTTAGAGCGCTGGTTTCACAGGCCAGATGTACCGGGGTTCGATTCCCCGGCCGGGTGGAGATATTTTGGTGTGTCCCCTTTGACGTGTAGCCCCTGTTCACCTAGCAGTGAGTAGGTACGGGATGTAAATCGAGGAGTTGTGACCTTGTTGTCCCGGTGTGTGGTGTGTGCCTGGTCTCAGGCCTATCCGAAGATCGGAAATAATGAGCTCTGAGCTCGTTCCGTAGGGTAACGTCTGGCTGTCTCGTCAGAGACTGCAGCAGATCAAACAGTGAATCACACACACACACACGCACAGAGGCTATCATCTTGTTCTTTCCTAAAAACAAACTTTCCAAAACGTGAATTTTGTACCTTTCCCGCCACTTCTTATGCACACAAACTGAAAGAAGGAAGACAGATGAGGGGATGTGGATCTTCCGTGGAGCTTAAGACATGCAGACAGGCAAAGAGATAAGGCAGGAAAGCACATCAACAGGTAAAGAAGCAATGACAGATAAAAATAAAGAAAGAAAACAAATTTAGGCAGGCAGACGATGAAGAAAATACAGAAGCAAAAAGAAACAAATATACAGAGGAAATAAAATATGGAAATGAAAGATAGTCAGACAGGGAGGAAGAGAGAAATAATAAGTAGGAGGGAAACAAATAGACGGTCTGACATGGATACAGATAGGGAGATAGGGAAGATAGGGAGAAGGTTGAAAGGACAGACAACCAGACGAACAAGCAACAGACAGGTAAACACGAAGATAGACACACCAAGTAGAGAATGGATAATAGCCAGAAAGACACTGAGAGAGAGAGAGACGAAACAAACAGGCAGACAAACAGACAGAGAAACTCACAAAAAAAACATGGTAAGCAAAAAATATTGACAAACCGACGAAGACAAATAGAAAAATAGACAAACAAAACCACAAACCCAAACCCAAACACATAAACAGGTACACAGACAAACAAACAGACAGAACGGATAAATCAAACAGAAACAGCCATCAATCAAGTAGGCAAACCCGAGTATACACAACCAAATATACACAAACACACCTCGAGAGACGGACAGGTGGAGGGAATCGGGAATCGGGCATCAGTCAAGTTGGGTGACGCGGGGAAGGCCTGGTGGTGTGAGGTGTGAGGGGTCGGGACAGTAATCACAGGCTTGGTAATGCTCTCTCAGGGATGCAGACTGAAATCGTTGCCATAAAGAAGTTTCCCAGAGCGGCGAGGGAGACGTGCGCGGCGGGGCGGATCGTAAAGTCCACCTAATACATAGAGGAGTGGAGCCTTAGGGGGTGGACGCGGTGGCAGAGGGATGAGGGGAAGGATGTCTTGGGGCCACGTCTAAGGCCCACGTTATGTCTGCTGAATGTATGGGTGGTGGTGGGAGGTGGTCTCTCTCTCTCTCTCTCTCTCATCGTTGTCTCCTACTTTTCGATTTCTTCTTTTTTTTTTCTCTTCTCTTCATACTATTGTTTTCATCCTTGCATTGTTTTTATCTTCATCCTTCTCCTTCTCTCTCTCTTTTCTTCGTCTTCATGCATATTATCATCCTTCTCCTTTTCCTCCTTCATTCTTTTTCTTTTCTGTTCATCCACTTTCTTCCTCTCATCCTTTCACATATCTTCCTCCTAAACTCCTCCTCTTTTCCTTCGCCCCCTCCTCCTCCTCCTCCTCCTCCTCCTCCTCCTCCTCCTCCTTTACTTCCAACACCAAGGCTTTCTACACCCCCTCTCTTCCTTCTACTCGTTCCTGGTTCACCACGTCTTCCTTTCCCTCCTCCTCCTCCTCCTCTACTTCCAACATCAATTCTTTCTACATCTCCTCTCTTCCTTCTATACTCCTTCCTCCTTCACTGCATCTTCCCTTCCCTTCCCTCCTCCTCCTCCTCCTCCTCCTCTCTCGGGCCGCCTCGCTGGATTAATCGCAGCCAGATATTTCCCACCTGCCGCCCCTTAGTGCATTATCAGGAATTACCCGTTAGAGGCTTTCAGGACTATTAAAAATGAGTGTAGCCGCCGCGGTGAAGGAGGCGCGTAATTGATGTCAGGTGGGAAAGCTTATAATCTCTTTATCACTGTCACCTTAGCCCACGTCTTTTCCCTTCCCCCTTGTTGCTGTTGTTGCTCTTCCTGATGTTGTTGTTTTGGGTTGTGGTGGTGGTGGTGGTGGTGATGGTGGTGGTGGTGATCTGTTTTTTTCATTTGATTTTTCTTTTCTTCTTGTTTTTCTTTCTTTCTTTTTTTTCTTTTTTTCTTTCGTCTTCTTCTTCTTCTTTATTTTTCTTCTCCTTTTTCTGTTTTCTTTCCACATTGATTTTTTTCTTCTTTTCTTTGCTTATTCCTCTTCATTTGATTTTTTTTTCTCTATCTTTCTTTTTACCTATCTTGTTGTTGTTGTTGTTGTTGTTGTTGTTGTTATTATTCTTGTTCTTCTTGTTCTTGTTCTTGTTCTTGTTGTTGTTGTTCTTCTTCATCTTCTTGTTCTACTTCTCTCATCTTTTTTGTCTTCTTTCCATTTTCATTTCTTCTTTTCTTTGCTTATTCTTTCTTTCTGTTTCTTAATCTCCTTCATCTTCTGCCCTTCCCGTCTCTCTATCTTATTCTCTAACCATCTTTGTCTCTTTCTTTCTTTGCTAATTCTTTTTTTTCTTACTCTCTTCCTTCCCCCTTTCCGTTTTCTTGCCCTTCTTTTCTTCCTCTCTTTATTCTCTCTCTCTCTTATCTTATTCATCTTCTTCCTACATCCTGTCTTTTCTTTTGTTTCTTTTTCACGTCTTCCGTTCGCTTTTTTCTTAATCTTCTTCATCCCTTCTTCTTTTCTTCCTTCCATTCTCTCCTCTTCCTATTTCTACTTCGTGTCCTTTCTTTCCTCGTTTTCCTTTTTTTCTTTTTCTTCATATTTTTTTCTTTTTCTTATTCTCCTCATTTGGTCGTCTTATTCTTTCGTCTCTTCTTATTTCCCTGTTTTCTTTCTTTTCTTTCTCTTATCTCGGTCTTTCTCTTCCGTATTCCCTTCTTTTTCTTTCCATTCTTTCTTTTCTTTTTAGTTTTTCTTCTTTTTCCTTCCTTCATTTCTCATCTTCTTCTTCTTCTTCACCGTCCTTTTTTTTTCCATTAGTTTGTTGCATATTCTTCTTTATTCGTTTTTCCTTTACTTTTTTTTTTACTTTATTTTCCTTTTCCTTCTCCCTTCACTTCCTTTACTTGTTTTCTTGTACATTGGCGTTGTAGTAGTAGTAATAGAGTAATAGAGGTAGTAGTAGTAGTAGTAGTAGTAGTAGTAGTAGTAGTAAATGATAAAGATGATAACAATAATTACCTCCACAACAACAACAACAACAACAACAACAACA
>NC_059291.1:12779248-12786748 GCF_017591435.1 Portunus trituberculatus
ATAACATGGAATTTAAGAGGAAAATAAAGAAATAGCGGTAAGAGGTTTGTTTCTCTCATATATAATCAACAAACAGTCCGATTAATTATTAGTGTCACCTGATGAGGCGCTTCCTGTACCTCTAACTTGATTAATTAAAATGCTATCTATACCTCCTCACCAGATCATTAGAGATAGCTGTTGTGCAAAGACTCGATTCCTTGCACCATTAGTGTCATCGAGGAACTGAGATCTCTTTTCTTATGATTTTCCCTTGTTGTAAAGTGGTTATTTTTCTTCCCTAGTAAAATATGCCTTCACCAGACGACAAATATATGCTATCAACTGAACTTCCGCACACAGGTTTTTGCAGTCTGTCTTGTCTATATTTTGAAGTATTTTGAATGTTTTTGACGAGATCACCTGCAGTTATACGACGTCTTACGGAAAATTTATCTAGTCTTTTTAAACGTTCTTCATAAGACAGACCACGTATTTAGGGAATTTCTTATTTTTGGTCGTTTTTGCATGCGTTCAGATTTTGTGACCTCGTTTTACATAACATGGTGAAGAGGAAGAGGAGGAGGAGGAAGAAAAAAGAAGGACGCGTAGGATGAAGACAAAAAGAAAAAGAAGAAGAGAGAGAGAGAGAGAGAGAGAGAGAGAGAGAGAGAGAGAGAGAGAGATTGTTTTTCAAGGTCCCTCAAAAACTCTCATATCGGTCACGTTCATTTTTTCTTTTGCATTTTCTCTCCGTTCCACGTTAACTTGAATTTTCGTTACTCTCTCTCTATCTCTCTCTCTCTCTCTCTCTCTCTCTCTCTCTCTCTCTTGTCATCAATCCAACCTCTTTCTCTTCCTTTATCACTTTTCAGTATTAATCTCCTCCTCCTCCTCCTCCTCCTCCTCCTCCTCCTCCTCCTCCTCCTTCTGGTCATCTATTCTACTTGATGTAACAGTATCAAACACCCTCTTCTCTCCACAATCGCCCTATTCAGAGGAAGAGGAGGAGGAGGAGGGGAGGAGGAGGAGGAGGAGGAGGAGGCGTGAAGCAGAATACATAAATGATAGGTTTCTCTTTGGCCGTATAAGTATTATGTGTGTGTGTGTGTGTGTGTGTGTGTGAGAGAGAGAGAGAGAGAGAGAGAGAGAGAGAGAGATCATATAACAAGGCATATGGTGTGATGTGTTGTCCAGTTTCTGTTTCTCCCTCTCCTCCTCCTCCTCCTCCTCCTCCTCCTCCTCCTCCTCCTCCTCCTCCTCTTTCTCCTCCTCCTCCTCATTTTTTATTCTTATCCTCCTCCACACCAGCCATTGCCTTTCTGTCAGCCGCTCTGTTTACTGCTACTACTACTACTACTCTCTCTCTCTCTCTCTCTCTCTCTCTCTCACAACCAGCCTCTAACAACAACACATTTCCCTTCCCTCCCTCCCTTTACCTTCCTCCTCCTCTTTCCTCCTTCCTCCTCCTCCTCCTCCTCCTCCTCCTCCTCCTCCTCCTCCTCCAACAGCTACATTTCCAAATCTAGTTTTGTTCTGCCTTTGTAGTGTCAAGGGAACTGACTTAGCTTAATGTGTTCACTTGAGGGAGGAGGAAGAGGAGGACGAGGAGGAGGAGGAGGAGGAAGAGAAGGAGGAGGAGGAGGGGGAGGAGGAGGAAGACGCAATCTATGATCATACACATTATAGAATACCTTTTTGGCTCATATGGAGAAGGAGGAGGAAGAGGAGGAGGAGAAGGAGAAGGAGGGAGATAGGGAAAGGGAAAGAGAGGAGAATTAAATGAGGAAGAAGAGAAGGGATAGAGAAATAGGATGCGAAGGAGAGGGAAAGCAGTGAGGCGAAAGAGAAGGGTAATGAGAGAAGGAGGAGGAGGAGGAAGAGAAACAGAGAATGTGCAGGAAGAGAATGAAATAGATGAAGATTAATTAGGGAAGGGAAAAAAAATATGAGAGGAAAGAAAAAGAGAAGGAAGAATAGAAGGATAATGTTGTTGTTGTTGTTTTTATTGTTGTTGAACCAATAGTAGTAGTAGTAGTAGTAGTAGTAGTAGTAGTAGTAGTAGTAGTAGTAGTAAAAATAATGATGATAACAATAAAATGATGATAATAATAATAATAATAATAATAATAATAATAATAATAATAATAATAATAATAATAATAATAATAATAATAATAATAACAATCTAATTTTATCGTAAGCCAAACAAATATTCGTTCCAAGCATCCTCTCTCTCTCTCTCTCTCTCTCTCTCTCTCTCTCTCTCTCTCTCTCTCTCTCACACACACACACACACACACACACACACACACACACACACATAGGGTCCAAAAATAGATCTGTCTACACCATACTACACACACACACACACACACACACACACACACACACACACACACACACACACACACACACACACACACTCATTACGTGGACTGAATCAACTACTCCCGCCCAAACACACAAACACGCACACAAGCACACACAAACACTGTAATACGTGTGTGTGTGTGTGTGTGTGTGTGTGTGTGTGTGTGTGTGTGTGTGTGTGTGTGACTAGAGAAGACTCACTCATTCTCTCCTTTACACAAACAAACACTCTCAAATCTTCTCACAGCGTGTTATATACTGATCTGTCAACACACACACACACACACACACACACACACACACACACACACACACACACACACACACACACACTTACTAAGGTCAATGTTCGTATGAGTGTTTGTTCTTTGTCCATTCCTTATCATCACTTATTTATGAATGTATAGAGTTGTAAGCTGTGTGTGTGTGTGTGTGTGTGTGTGTGTGTGTGTGTGTGTGTGTGTGTGTGTGTGTTTGGATGTTGTTGTATGTAGCTTTTGTGTGTTTTGTAGCAGTAGGAGGAGGAGAAGGAGGAGAAAGAGAAATAGGAGACGGAGGAAGACAAGAAAAGGAAGAAGATGATAAGAATTAAAAATATTATTGTAATGATTTTGATTCAACTACTGCTTCTACTACTACTATTACTGTTACTACTACTACTGCTACTAATACAACTGCTACAACTGTTACAGTGAAGATTACTACGAAGAATAGATGCTTAACAAATTACCAAATTATGTAAAATGATGATAACGAAAAAATATAACAACTAACAATAGAGAATTATGATAACAACAACAACAACAACAACAGCACCACCACCACCACCACCACCACCACCACCACCACCACCACCCCCAACAACAACAATAATAGTAATAATAATAATAATAATAATAATAATAATAATGTTAATAATGATGATACTAATAAATATAATGATAGACCCCACACGATAGCGCACACACACACACACACACACACACACACACACACACACACACACATAAAAAAAAAAAAAAATGAAGCCAAACAAGTAAATCAAACTAATGAACAACAAGTGTCCATCATTATCAAGTAAAACACACCAACTATTTACATACACAATAATTAAGCTCCATTGACTCACTGCGCCCGTGTCTTGACCTCCTTATCTTGCTTGTATTAATCCTGAGTGTCGTTTACGAGGTGCCACAATGATGCGATCAGACAGCAAGCACAAGGCGAGGCAGTGATGGGTGTCAGCCGGCCGGAGGTACAAGAAAGAGATCAGTTTATGTGTTCATTGCTGTGTCTTCATACTGGATAGCTTGTCTTGTTTTTCTTGTGTGTTTTATTTATTGTTGTGGTGACGAATTTTCTGTCTCCTCTCTCTCCTGTTTAATGCTTTTTGTTCGCTTTTTTTTGTCTTTTTTTTTTTGTTTTAACTTCTTTCCTTCATGTGTTTCTATTTAGAGGTTCATATATCTACTTTTGTATCTTTCTTCATTTTGAGTAATTTTATTTAGTATGGTAGTTAATATTCTTTTCCATTGTTTCATTTATCCTTTCCTTCCTTCCTTTCCTCTTATGCAGTTTCCTTTATGTCTCACTTTTATCATATCTTTCTATCAATCTCTATCCTTCTGTCTTCTCTTTTATATCTTCCTCTCTTCGAATCCTTCCTTTTTCTTCCTGACCTTTCATTTATCACACATCTAACTTTACATATCCTTCCCTCTTCCTCTCTCCTTCCCATTCGTCCTCATCTCCTCCCTTATATTCCCATTATAACCCTTTCTTGATCCTTTTCTAATCCCTTTCTCTGTTCTTCCATCCTTTTTTTTCTTTCTTATCTCTATATCATCTCTTTTCTCTTCCGTAATACTTTATCTCCCTTCCCTTTTCTTCCTTTTTCTCTTTTATCTCTCTTTCACACCCTTACCCTTTCTTTTTCCCATTTTTTTTTTGCTTTTCTATTTTTTATCGTCTCTTTCACCCTTCATGACACTTTCTCTCCCATCCCTTTTCTCTCTTCTTTCTCTCTTTCATATCACTTTCTCCTTTTTTTTCCTCGCTTTTTTCTCTTTTTCTATCTCTACATCATTTTTTCACCTTTCATAGCTGTTTCTCTCTCATCCCTTACTTCCCTTTCCCTATCTTACCTCTCTTTCACACCTCTCCTTCCCCTTTCTTTCTTTCTTTCTTTCTCCCCTTTTTTCCTCCTTTTTTCATTTCCTTATCATCTCTCCCTTCTCTTTTCTTCCTTTCACTCTCCAATCTCTCTTTCATATACCCCTTCCCTCATCTTTGTATCCTTATATCATTCGCATATTCTCCCCATATTTTGCCCGTTCATAACACCTTCTTCCCTCCCTTTCCCTCCCTCTATTTTCCATCCCCTCCCCTCCCCTCCCCTCCGCTTCCCTCATCCTATAGTCGAACTCAATCACTTTGCTGAGTTCAATTTGTAGTCGAGTATTTGAGACAACCAATTTTAACACAACGAAGATATTTTATTGCCATCATATCTCTGCTGTGTAACTTGTTGTGTGGGGGGGGGAGAGGGGGCCAGAGGGGAGAGAGAGAGAGAGAGAGAGGGAGGGAGAGGGAGAGGGAGGGGTGCTGAGAGAAGGGAGGTGGGCCAAAAAAGTGAGCATAAATTTTCAGAAACTTTAATTTGTATGTAGATGACTTAAGCGTTGAATTTGTCGGCACACTGAAGTAACTACTATTGGGAGCTTTCATTTGTTGGTGGCCTCTCTCTCTCTCTCTCTCTCTCTCTCTCTCTCTCTCTCTCTCTCTCTCTCTCTCTCTCCTATCTATTCCTTCCTTTTCCATCTCCCTTTCCTCTTTTTTACAATGTTCTTTTCTTTCTTTCTGTGTTGTATCTCTTCTTCTTTCTTTTCCTCTTCTCTTCCCGTTTTCTCCTTTATCCATATTCTTTATTTGTTTTTTTTCCATAACTTGTACTGTTTCATCTTTTTTTTCTCTCCTTTATTTTCTCGTTTTCCTCTTCTTCTCTTTCCCCGCACCTCATTCTTCTCTTTTTCCACATTCCCTTTCTATCTTTCACCTCTTCCTTTATTCCATCCCTTGTCTTCATCTCTGCTCTCTTTTCCTTTTCCCTTTCTTTTCACATCCTTCTATTCCTCTCTTTTTTTTCTCTCTCTCCCTTCCTTCAGTTCCCTTTCCTCCCTTTCCTCCACATTTTCCATCACGTTCTTCCCTTATCTTCATTCCTTCTCTTCTCTTTCCATTTCCTATTTTTTCATATTCTCCCTGTTTCACCTTTCATTCCTTTCTCACTCCCTCCATTCCCCTCCCTTCCTCTCCCCAACCGATTCCCCAACTCCCCTCGGCCTCCTGCTGTGCTAGGCGTGGGGGCGAGGGGAAGACAATGGGAGCCCTCGCGCGTAAACAGTTTGGGGAGGGGAAGCAGGTGTAGTGTGAAGACAGGCCCAGGTGAGGCGGGGACGGGAGCTAGACAGGTGTAAAAAGACGGCAGACAGACTGACTGATGGGGAAATGGAGACGGACAGGAGGTGACAGAGGTAAATAAACGGGTGGTGGTGGTGGTGGTGGTGGTGGTAGTGGTGGTGGTAATTATGTTAAGGGAGTGATGGTTAGTGGTGCATGGGAGGGAGTGGTGGTAGGAGAGAGAGAGAGAGAGAGAGAGAGAGAGAGAGAGAGAGAGAGAGAGAGAGAGAGAGAGAGAGTGAGAGTGAGAGAGAATGTTGAAGTCGCAGGGATATCATTTGCGCACACACACACACACACACACACACACACACACACACACACACACACACACACCATCCTCACCAATTCTTCCTACTCTCCCTTTTTCCTGCTCATTTCTCTTCTCCCAGTCCTCTATAACCCATCTTTTCCCTCACTCTCCCCTTTCCTCACCTTTCCTCTCCTCCACACGCCTCACAGCACACCCTCACCCATTTCCCTTTACCCTTTTTTTACCCCTCACTTATATTTCTCTCCCCTTTTTCTCCCATTTTTCCCTACACCTCACAATACACAAACATCCTTCACTTTTCCTCACATTTCCTCCCCTCACAGTTTACCCACACACACACCTCCTCCCTGCTCTTCCCTGGTCCTCCCCGCGCCGCGCCTCACAGTGCCCCGCGGCGCCTCTCATTACCTCAGTATCGAGTCCCGCGCATCAATAATAGCCGGCCTGCGTGTCACGGAGGAAGCGTCCCCGGGAAACTGAATAATTGGACGGCTCGTGCATAAAACACAGACAATAGTGGGAATTAGCGGCGGGGAAAGTGGCTCTTGCTGCTTCTTCGTGGAGCTTTAGTGCGCCTTGCAGTGTGTGTGTGTGTGTGTGTGTGTGTGTGTGTGTGTGTGTGTGTGTGTGTGTGTGTGTGTGTGAAGGAAGGAGGGTGATAGGAGAGAGGAGGAAGAGAAAGGTGATAAGAGGAGAAGGAGGAGGAGGAGGAGGAGGAGGAGGAGGAGGAGGAGGAGGAGGAAAGTGTTGAGGGGAGAAAAAATGTGTGTGTGTGTGTTGTGTTGTGTGTGTGTGTGTGTGTGTGTGTGTGTGTGTGTGTGTGTGTGTGTGTGTGTGTGTGTGTGTGTGTGTGTAGATGACGTAATTAAAGTCGTATTCATGTACTTCTTGTTTCTTTTTTATAAGTTAAAATTTTATGTCACGTCAGCAAGTCTTTTTGCTTGCACGCACACACACACACACACACACACACACACACACACACACACACACACACACACACACACACACAGAGAGAGAGAGAGAGAGAGAGAGAGAGAGAGAGAGAGAGAAAGTAACACAGACAAAAATAGAACGACATTATGTTATTCCTTACCATTTTTGTCATCATCCACTTTACATTTCTCTTCTCACTTCGCTGCTCCTCCTCCTCCTCATCCTCCTCCTCCTCTTTCTCCTCTCTTTCTCCTATCCTCGTCCCTTTCCTGTCAATCTTAAGCCCTCTATTAGCCCCAAACAGCCGCTGGGGACACTGTTAACCAAATAGCGGGCAGGGGAGGAGGGCTGAGACACAAACACACAACGCCTCTCCTCGCTTACATTACCGCCTCACAGCCTCAGCGGACACTCTACACTCAAGCTTTAAATCACTGCTCTCTAACACCTCGTCCTCTTGTCCTCGTGTTCACTCTCCC
>NC_059291.1:12789248-12794248 GCF_017591435.1 Portunus trituberculatus
TGGCTGTAAACCTTGATTTCACACACACACACACACACACACACACACACACGCTGGCTTCACAGAGGACCGGGTTCGATTCGGCCGGGTGGAGATATTTGGGTGTGTCTCCTTTCACGTGTAGTGTTCACTTAGCAGTGAGTAGGTACGTGATGTAAATCGAGGAGTTGTGACCTTGTTGTGTGTGTGGTGTGTGCCTGGTCTCAGGCCTATCCGAAGATTTGAGCTCTGAGCTCGCTCCGTAGGGTAACGTCTGGCTGTCTCGTCAGAGACTGCAGCAGATCAAACAGTGTGAATGTGTGTGTGTGTGTGTGTGTGTGTGTGTGTGTGTGTGTGTGTGTGTGTGTGTGTGTGTGTGTGTGTGTGTGTGTGTGCGTGCGTGTGTGTGATTGCACTTATCTTCCCATTCTGTTATCAACACCATCTCTTCTTCCTGTTCCCTCTTCTCTTCCTTTTCTCCCTCTTCTATTTCTCCTTCAACCTTCTCCTTCCTCGTTTCCTTCCTCTTCTTTCTTCAACTGCATCTTCTCATCTACTTATCGCATTTTCTTTTCATTTTTCTCTTCTTGTTGATTTTCTTCTTCTCTTTCCCAGTTCTCTTTCTTATCCTTTTTCTCCTTTTGGTTTCTGTTACTTTCTATTTTGTTCTTCCTTCTTTCTCTTTGCCTCTTATATTTCTATTTCTTCTCTCACACTTCTCATCGTCTTTTCTTCCTCTCCTTTCCCTCCTTCTTCTCATTTCTACTTCTTATTTTCCCTTCGTCCCTCCTTCCCTTATCTTCCATTCCCCTCCTTTCTCTCTCTCTCTCCTTCGTCGCACTCTCTCCTTCGCTCTCCATTTCTGTTTCCTTAATGAAGTGGCCGCCATGATAAGAAGACTAGTGAATAAGTGAGTGAGTGAGTGAGTGTCTGGATGAGTGATTGAGTGAGTGTGATGGGTGCTGGTGAGTGATGTGTGTGTGTGTGTGTGTGTGTGTGTGTGTGTGTGTGTGTGTGCGCTGGGGTTATTGGGAGAATCAGTGAGTGAGAGAGTGAGTGAGTGATTGTGAGTGAGTGGGTCAGTGAGAAACCCATTTTCATAGCATTTAGAGTGTGTGTGTGTGTGTGTGTGTGTGTGTGTGTGTGTGTGTGTGTGTGTGTGTATGTGTGTCTATGTGCAGGAGTATTTCGACATTAATGTAGCGGAAAACACTACGATTAATATTATCATTGTGTTCTATTTGGAGCAGCACACCCACTAGCAAGTGTGCAAATGATGGTCTTTGATACTGGAACAATTTACTAATTGAATAGTGCTCATCATCATTAATTAAACACGTATTCATACTCAGGTGACTCCTGCGCGCGCGCCCACACACACACACACACACACACACACACACACACACACACACACACACACACACACACACACACACACACACACACACACACACACACACACACACACACACCTTCAACAATTCAAACAAACATACCAACAAATGAAAAATCACAACAACAATAAATCTTAAATAAAAATGAAATTACAATATAATACAAGAATAAAAAATGATAATTAACATTAATACACGGACTCACTCCAAATAATTAATTTCATCAAGCAAGCAAAAAAAAAAAAAAAAATAAATAAATAAATAAAAAAAAAAAAAACTAGATGTATAAATAAAATCACATAAAAACACCAGATTTTTTTTTTTTATATATTCTCGAAGTACAAAAATGGAGGAGGAGGAGGAGGAGGAGGAGGAGGAGGAGGAGGAGGAGGAGGAGGAGGAGGAGGAGGAGGAAAGGGGAAAGTAAAGTAGTGATAGTAGTGACATGGGTGGGGGGACGAGGAGGAGGAGGAGGAGGAGGAGGAAGAAGAAGAGGAGGAGAAAGAGGAAAGATAAAAGGAAGAGTAGGAGGAGGAGGAGGAGGAGGAGGAGGAGGGTGACCAGTATTGCTGTAAAATCAAATTGAAAATAGAATAGGGCACGGCAGTATTTTTCTTATATTGTACGTCTGAATCCATTAGGCGAGGGTGGGGGAGGGATGAGGCGGGAGAGAGAGAGAGAGAGAGAGAGAGAGAGAGAGAGAGAGAGAGGTGGAGGCAGTAGAGGCCATGGTAGTAAATAAAAAAGATAACCCCAGCAATAGAAAATAAAAAGTGAGGTTCAGTTGTAAATGGAACGAACTGAGAGAGAGAGAGAGAGAGAGAGAGAGAGAGAGAGAGAGAGAGAGAGAGAGAGAGAGAGAGAGTGTTTGGATTCGTATATATCGCGGTGGTTAGTGGAATTTCGGCTTCACAAATAGAAGACTTGAATGATCGTGTACGTTTATGGAGTAGATGTTGTTTTCTTCTTGTTACTCTGTGTGTGTGTGTGTGTGTGTGTGTGTGTGTGTGTGTGTGTGTGTGTGTGTGTGTGTGTGTGTGTGTGTGTGTGCTTGAAATAAACTTGTTAATTATTTTTTTTTTCTTCAAGTTTAGTTTTATTTTCATCTATTTATTAATGTCTGTATTATCAGTGAAGTTTATTTTTTTCAGTTCAGTCACGTTCTTTTAGCTTCTCATATTAATTACAGTTTCAGTTCAGCATTTCCTTTATTTTATCTTATTTTATTGTTTTTTTTTTTTTTTTTTTTAGAATTTAAGTTTCAAGTCTAGGCTGGTCTTTATTTTTCCATTAGGTTCATTTCAGTGTCAGGTTAGTGCATTGCCTTTCCTCTGTTTAAATTTCAGTATCACTTTAGATTAACTTTTGTCTGAATTCGTCTCGTCATTGTTGCTGTGGTGGTGGTGTGGTGGTACTAGTAGTGGTGGTGGTGATGGTGGTACTAGTAGTGGTGGTGGTGATGGTGGTACTAGTAGTGGTGGTGGTGATGGTGGTACTAGTAGTGGTGGTGGTGATGGTGGTACTAGTAGTGGTGGTGGTGATGGTGGTACTAGTAGTGGTGGTGGTGATGGTGGTACTAGTAGTGGTGGTGGTGATGGTGGTACTAGTAGTGGTGGTGGTGATGGTGGTACTAGTAGTGGTGGTGGTGATGGTGGTAATGGTAGTGGTGGTGGTGTGGTGGTACTAGTAGTGGTGGTGGTGATGGTGGTACTAGTAGTGGTGGTGGTGATGGTGGTAATGGTAGTGGTGGTGGTGTGGTGGTACTAGTAGTGGTGGTGGTGATGGTGGTACTAGTAGTGGTGGTGCTGATGGTGGTAATGGTAGTGGTGGTGGTGTGGTGGTACTAGTAGTGGTGGTGGTGATGGTGGTACGAGTAGTGGTGGTGGTGATGGTGGTACTAGTAGTGGTGGTGGTGATGGTGGTACTAGTAGTGGTGGTGGTGATGGTGGTACGAGTAGTGGTGGTGGTGATGGTGGTACTAGTAGTGGTGGTGGTGATGGTGGTACTAGTAGTGGTGGTGGTGATGGTGGTACTAGTAGTGGTGGTGGTGATGGTGGTACAGTGGTGGTGGGTGGTGGTGGTAGTAGTGGTGGTGGTGATGGTGGTACGAGTGTGGTGGTGGTGGTGGTGGTACTAGTAGTGGTGGTGGTGATGGTGGTACTAGTAGTGGTGGTGGTGATGGTGGTACTAGTGTGGTGGTGGTGATGGTGGTACAGTGGTGGTGGTGGTGATGGTGGTACAGTGGTGGTGGTGGTGATGGTGGTACTAGTAGTGGTGGTGGTGATGGTGGTACTGAGTAGTGGTGGTGGTGATGGTGGTACAGTAGTGGTGGTGGTGATGGTGGTACTAGTAGTGGTGGTGGTGATGGTGGTGACAGTAGTGGTGGTGGTGATGGTGGTACTAGTAGTGGTGGTGGTGATGGTGGTGACTAGTAGTGGTGGTGGTGATGGTGGTACTAGTAGTGGTGGTGGTGATGGTGGTACTAGTAGTGGTGGTGGTGATGGTGGTACTAGTAGTGGTGGTGGTGATGGTGGTACTAGTAGTGGTGGTGGTGATGGTGGTACCAGTAGTGGTGGTGGTGATGGTGGTACTAGTAGTGGTGGTGGTGATGGTGGTACTAGTAGTGGTGGTGGTGATGGTGGTACTAGTAGTGGTGGTGGTGATGGTGGTACTAGTGGTGGTGGTGGTGATGGTGGTACTAGTAGTGGTGGTGGTGATGGTGGTAACCAGTAGTGGTGGTGGTGATGGTGGTACTAGTAGTGGTGGTGGTGATGGTGGTACTAGTAGTGGTGGTGGTGATGGTGGTACAGTGTGGTGGTGGTGATGGTGGTACTAGTAGTGGTGGTGGTGATGGTGGTACAGTGGTGGTGGTGGTGATGGTGGTACTAGTGGTGGTGGTGATGGTGGTACTAGTAGTGGTGGTGGTGATGGTGGTACTAGTAGTGGTGGTGGTGATGGTGGTAGTAGTAGTGGTGGTGGTGATGGTGGTACTAGTAGTGGTGGTGGTGATGGTGGTAGTAGTAGTGGTGGTGGTGATGGTAGTGATGGTGGTGATGGTGACAGTCGTGGCTTCTGACTATAATAAATTTTTAGATATAGAATATTGATTTCTATATGAGTGTGTGTGTGTGTGTGTGTGTGTGTGTGTGTGTGTGTGTGTGTGTGTGTGTGGATGGGTGGATGGGTGGATGGGTAGTGTTCAAATAATGCAGAATACGTGACGTGGCAAATTTAAAGAGACAAATCATTAGAAAATTTAAGCATCAGAGAGAGAGATAAAATGAGCACAAGTCTTAACAACATCAACCTCGAAAATTATATAAGCAAAATTTCATCCATAAATATAAACAGAAGTGAAAGAAAAAAAAAAAAACTAAGAATGTGACAAGAGTACAGATATTAGACAACCTCAACTAAAACGCGGATAAAAGTAAAAATGATAATGAATAATGGTCAAGTTTAAAGTATAGAGTCGAGAGATATAAAGGATAATAGTTGAATACAAGTAAGAGGAAGACTGGGTAAGTGTATGGATGACAATGATAGATAGTGAAGCTTTTGTTTAAGGATGGGATGAGAAATGTGAAGGTGTGAAGGAGAGGAAAAATTAGTGTTGTGAAGGGA
>NC_059291.1:12801748-12809248 GCF_017591435.1 Portunus trituberculatus
AGAGAAGGAGGACGAAACCAAAGGAATACAAAGGAAGTCTGAAGTATTCATTATAGTTTCAGTGAGACTAAATCAAACTCATCATGCAAACCGTGAAAAAAGTCTAGTAAATTCGTGAATCATGATCTTTTATATTTAAATTCACGTTGAGTGTCTTTCATGATAGCGTTACTTCTAGGAACTGTACTTTTCTATCCCGTATATTAGTCCCCATAAGCTTCCCCGCTATAAAGGTTATGGGGCGGAAATTATGAAGATGAGATTTTAACATTTATTTGAAGGTCGGTGTAACATTATGTGGTTTTCATTCGTCCAGTACTCCTTCAATATTTACGCTGAAATTTTCTCCGGTTGTGGTATTTTGTTTATTTCAATGTTATTAATCACACTTAAGATTTTCCTGTAAAGTACACGTGCTAAAGAATGCGTTGTTATTTCAGTTTTAGTTGGTGGTAGATATACAAAATTATTTACTGTAGTGAAAATGGATGCACGATAGTCGCTCAGATTCTCAGCCATTTGAATTTCATTGGCACATATGTATGCCATTTTTCAAGACAAGAGGACAGACAGCAGAGGTTAATACGGTACCTGTAGAATTTGTGGGATTTGTTTTACATGAATTAGCAATGTAAAGTTCAATGGTTTTTTTATTGTTTCTTATACAGTAAGTTTTCTTTTACAATGACGCCAATTTGTGATCGCTATTTTTGGGTCAGTTATTTTGGCTGAGTCGTTATTTTGATGACCGTGTTTCATCATTTTGGTTTGTTGTTAATGATTATTTGCTTTATTTTCAGTGGAACAGATTTTTCAAGAGGTGTGTTAAGTACTGAAGTGAATGTCCTCCACGCAACGTTAATGTCAATGCTTTCTAAGGATACAATGCAGTCACAGTTGGTTAGAATGTTTCCTAATTCATTGATATTTTCACTCGAATAATCGGTGTCCATTGGTGCTGAACAGTGGTCCGACTTATAAATTACTAACGATGTCTTCACTTGTTTGTACAAAGGCTAAGATATTTTCACTTCTTGATGATGCGTTATACAAGTTGGTGTGTAGACTTATACAAGTAAGAGCCCGAAAGCGAATTCAAAGGAAGGCCCCATCCGTAAGTTAGGTCTTTCACAATGATTGCTTCATTATGGTTTCAAATTTCTCCCATTTATTCATAAAATTGTTGTCCATAGTTTGAGTCTCACTTGTCGGTCGGTAAATTAATGATGCCAATTACTAATTCATGCGATCATAATCTGAGTTGGATATAGGAGACATTTCTGTTATTTTTCGCTGTGAATCTTTCACTAGGGTGCAAACTAGAGTCTCACTAGACTAAAGTAGAGAAACATTCCACCCCCTTCTCTGCATTGCCTTCAGCAGGTGAACAGAGCGTATCCTGGAAGCACAAATTGAGCTAAGAAATGTGATGTATTAAAGCAGGATTCCTTCACTCCGGTGACATGGTGTTCCTCCGTGTAAACGATCTCGTTCAACTCATGATATTTATTTTCTCAAACTGTGCATTTACATAAAAGTAATAATAATAGTAGATGATAATGATATTGATGATAGCGATAATAATAATTAAATATGATGATAATGATAATGATGACACATGCTACAATTCTCTTTACCCTTTTAACTTGTGTTTTTTTTTTCTTCTTAAAGGTCAGTCAGGCGTAAACAGAGACAGACAGAAACAGACTGACATACAGAAAATATAAATAAAGCAGAAAAAAATGAAAATAAAAATCAGGAAAACGATATAACGTTAAAACTTTATTAAATTTTTGTATAAGACATTCACTTGCTTGAATAACTCTCACTCGTGATTAAACTCTCCTTTTATCTACTATTATCATGACCATTATTATTACTATTATTATCATTATCATTCGTACTCTCATTACCATTTTCCCCTTTGCTTAGTTTTCTTTTGCTCTCTCTCTCTCTCTCTCTCTCTCTCTCTCTCTCTCTCTCTCTCTCTCTCTCTCGCTGTGACATTTAATATTCTCGGCAAAAAGCGTCAGTAAATAGCTTAGTTTGACCTTCCAGTCCTCACAAAGCTGACAGCGGGTTTTAAGACTGACCACACCGCCACTGCTTACAGGACACGATACCAGAGAGAGAGAGAGAGAGAGAGAGAGAGAGATTGTGAATGTCAAGATAGTCTCACTTTGCTCAGTTAGTGAGGGAAGAACTACCATCTCCTCCTCCTCCTCCTCCTCCTTTTCCTTTTTTTTTTTTTTAGCGATAGTAGTAGTTACACTAGATATCTCTTTTTCTTAGCGATAGTAGTAGTTACATTAGTACTCTCTTTTTTTCCCCCATCTTTCCTGCGTAAATTTCTCCGATTGTCCTTCTCAGCAATCGGGGTGTATTTTTCGTCTTATTTCTTGCCGGGTGACGCCGGAGGGAGTGGTGGGTGGGGAGGAGCTTCATCTGTTCTACCCTTACCTTCTACTAAGTATGTAGGTCGCAAGGCCTCCTGTCACTCGTCTTTCCTATGTAATCCTATGTATTCCTTCTTCTTCTAGTTCTCCTCCTTCTCCTCCTCCTCCTCCGCCTGATCCTTTTTTTCTTCTTCTTCCTCCTCTTCCTCCTCCTCCTTTTCCTCTTCCTCCTCCTCCTCCTCCTCCTTCTAAACAATGTAGTAAAGAGCAGAACTGGAAGAGCGGAAGATTTTGATGTACAAGTCTCTCTCTCTCTCTCTCTCTCTCTCTCTCTCTCTCTCTCTCTCTCTCTCTCTCTCTCTCTCTCTCTCTCTGATCGCTCTTTGTCCTCGTAATGCACTGAAGTCTTATATAATTTTGGCCAAGAGAAATAGCAGGAGAAAGAGAAAGCCGTGTAGAGGAGGAGGAGGAGGAAGAGGAGGAGGAGGAGGAGGAAGAGCAGGAACAGGATTAGCCACCGAACTTCCTGCTTCCCAAGTCACACTGCCTGGAAAGGAAGGAAGGGGAGGAAGGAGGAAGAAATAAGACACAGAGGGAGGGAAGGAAGGAAGGAAGGAAGGAAGGAAAGAAAGTAGAAAGGAAGAAAGGAAGGAAGGAGTAGAATTCTCTCTCTTTTTTCCTTATGGAGGATGAGTGCAATAAAAGAGGAGAAGGAAGAGGAGTAGGAGGAGGAAGTAGAGGAAGAAGAAGAGAAGGAGGAGGTGTAAAAGGAATAAAGAAGATAAATGAAAAAATAAGCAGTACCATTAGGAAGAGGCAGAAAGAGAATGAGGAAGTGAAGAGGAGGAACGCAAAAGAGGTGGAAGAGGAAGAAGACGAGGAGTAAGAAGAATAAGAAAAAAAGAAGACAACACGAACCCAGAAAGCGGGAAAAAAATCATTAAGTGACGGAGAGACAGAAGAAGAAGATGAAGAAGAAGGAGGAGAGGAAGAAGGAGGAGGAGGAGGAGGAGGAGGAGGAGGAGGAGGAGGAGGAGGAGGAGGAGGAGGAGGAGGCAAAGTATTTCTCTCTTCTTTCTTCTTTTTCTTCCTCTCTCTCTCTCTCTCTCTCTCTCTCTCTCTCTCTCTCTCTCTCTCTCTCTCTCTCTCTCTCTCTCTTATGTCAGCTCGTTGGTATGAAGTATTAGAATTGCTAGTGTTTTCCTTGCTCCTCCTCCCTCCTCCTCCTCCTCCTCCTCCTCCTCCTCCTCCTCCTCCTCCTCCTCCTTCTCTCAGGCGAGGAAGAGTCAATCGTGTCTTCCGTAATTCATCGCTTGTGAGGAAGAGGAGGAGGAGGAGGAAGAGGAAGAAGAAGGAGAGGAGGAGGGGAAGGAGGAGGATGTAGAAGAGGAGGAGATTTAGAACCAGACGAGAGAGGAGGAAGACACAAGGGAGTAGAGTAGAAAGAGAAGGAAGAGGGGAAAAAAAGAAGAGGAGGAGGAGAAGATATGAGGAAAGTAATGAATGAAAGGAGTTACGAAATATAATTAGATGGGTAGACAGAGAGAGAGAGAGAGAGAGAGAGAGAGAGAGAGAGAGAGAGAGAGAGAGAGAGAGAGAGAGAGGGTGTATAATGATATAATACCATTGATTATCTTTCACTTCATGTTCATTATCTTCACTTTATCCTCTCATTCTCTCCCCTGCTCTTCTTCTTCCCTGCATCGCCTTTCTCTCATCTTCCTTCCTTCCTTCCTTCATTCCTTCCTTCCTTCCTTCCTTCCTTCCTTACTTTCCTCCTTCATTTCTTCCTTGTTTTGTTCACTCATTCATTCATTTCTATCTTTCATAATGTTCTCCACTCATTTCTTCATCAACCTCACACACACACACACACACACACACACACACACGTAGTAATGGTTGGTGTTAGGTTTGTGTGTATGTGTGTGTGTGTGTGTGTGTGTTTGTTTTGCTGACTGATCTAGTCCAATAATTTCTGTCAATACACATTCATTTATCTTCTACTCATCAACGTAAATCACACTAGTAAACTACTCTCTCTCTCTCTCTCTCTCTCTCTCTCTCTCTCTCTCTCTCTCTCTCTCTCTCAGCAATCCATCCCGTGACAAGGTTCATAAGCGGATCACGGGCAAACTCGCGGTATATGCATGCAAACACTGGACCGCCGAAAAAAAAAGAGGAAAAAGGACACAGGGCGGGTTGTCACAGGGGAGGCCGACCGCTGGGAGTTGCTGTGGGTTGTGTCTCAAAGCGGCTGACTCTTTTCCACTCTTCGACAGCGAGTATCCATTTGTTTTTTGATGGGTTGGAGGGATGTAGGTTCGTGGCAGGGAATTTGGGTTATTATGTCTGTGTGTTTTGTATGTGTTGTGTGTGTGTGTGTGTGTGTGTGTGTGTGTTGTTTTATGCTTCTCAGTTGTATCTTCACTACTTTTTGCGTTAAATTGAAGGTAAACTAATGTAATATCTATCCATTTGTATCTATTTTTACCTTCGTGTTTATCCATTACCTATTCTTTTCTACCTGTCTATCAATGCCTGCTTATTTAATGCATGTCTTGCCTATCCACCTATCTTATCCACCTTACTTACCTTTTTTCCTCGTCCTCCACAGGTGAGTCGAGCCACAGGTGTGCTAACTAAGACCAGACTTCTTCTTATCCCAGGCATGTGAAGGTACGTGAGAATAATATGATTTATTAAACTCTCTTATTCGTACACACTCTCTCTCTCTCTCTCTCTCTGTGTGTGTGTGTGTGTGTGTGTTAAATGCACCTCGCTCACTCTGTAAACTAATTGCATAAAAGAAGAAAGACTAAAATAATAACGAGGAATAATTCAATGTGCAATAAAATAAAGTTAAAAGTCACTAAAGAGAAGAGACAATTATGTGCAGGAGTAAATTACCAGAGAGAGAGAGAGAGAGAGAGAGAGAGAGAGAGAGAGAGAGAGAGAGAAATGCAAGCTCGATAATGTAAAGGTAAATACATTGCAATCCTGTATATTGGCCATTCCGCTCTCGTCTTTGCCTCCCTCTCTCTCTCTCTCTCTCTCTCTCTCTCTCTCTCTCTCTGAATCCGGTTTGTTTACTCGCCTCCGGGTGACGAAACACGACTGGGTTACGGGATCCGAATCTATCTCCATATTTGATCACTGGTTTTGTGTGTCACGGAGAGTCGCGATGGCACGCCGTTCCTTGCAGGGGGATAGGGGATAGGGGTATAGAGGGGAGGAGGGGATGGACGGGAAGGACGGGGATGGAGGGGGAGAAGGGCAATGGAAGGGGAGGATGTTGAGAGAAGAGGGAGTGGGGAGGGAAAAAAGAGGAAGAGATGACGTTATGATTCCTTGCTGGAGTTAAACTGAGAGAATGGAAGGAAAGAAAGAAAGGAAAAAAGAATGAAGTTAGGAAAGAGAGAGAGAGAGAGAGAGAGAGAGAGAGAGAGAGAGAGAGAGAGAGAGAGAGAGAGAGAGAGAGGAAAAACCGGGGAGGAATGGAGGATAGAGGTAAAGGGAAGGGTAAGAAAAACGGTTGCTTCTTTGAGGGACATCGACGGAGGGAGGGTTGAAGGAAAGCTGTGGAGAACAAGGAGGGAAATAGGAGGTAAAAGAGGAAGGAGAGAGGGAAGGAAATGAAGGAAGGTTGGAGAGAGAAAAGATAAAGTTTGGATTCTAGACTAGAGGGAGGAGGAGGAGGAGGAGGAGGAGGAGGAGGAGGAGGAGGAGGAGGAGGGATGGAGGAAAGGTGAGGAGGAAAGGAGGGAAGTGGGACTGCATGAGGAAAAAGAGGAAAAAAAGAAGAGAAGTTAGTGTTCTTGGAGGGAAAGTGGAGAGGAAAGGAGGAAAAAGGAGGAAGGGAAGGAAAAGAGAGGAAAGAGAGCAAAGGGAAGACACTTTTTAGGGAGGGGTAAATGGAGAGAGAGAGAGAGGGAGAGAGAGAGAGAGAGAGAGAGAGAGAGAGAGAGAGAGAGAGAGAGAGAGAGAGAGTCGTTAGGGCATACAGAAAGAGATAAAAGAGAAGAAAAAAATAAGAAAGGAAAGCAAGAGACACGGAAAGGAAGGAAAAGAAGGAAAAAAAGAAAACAGAAAGCATAAGAATAAATCAAAACAAATAAACCACGACTGAAAAAAAAAAAAAAGCAAAACATCGAAATAAGTTCATGAAAAATTTTGCACAAGAACAAATAATTTAGAAGCACATCACATCAAGAATTCAACACAGAACTCCCACTAAAACCTCCTCTTTCAGGCCACCCTAACACCAATCCAGCTTCCTCACACTATCACACTACTAGACACTCTCCACACCTTCTCTCATACACATTGCACTATAAAATTTACCTCCTGATCTTCTATACTCTTTCTGATTCGCATTTCATTAACATAAGTATATTCTAATAGCTTCCCAATCTACCTCACAGCTTCCCTCATATACAACAACACTGCTGCTCTCTTTTCACAGTCTTCCGCATTGATATAACCACTGATTTTGCGTTTTATCTCCTCTGCATAGTGTAATTAACTCGTGTTCCTCTTAAAACCATCCTAACCTTTCTCCTAACTTCTTCCGTGCACACAACATCACTGCTCTCCTCACAACATACTCACAGTGTCTTCATCTTCCTTGCACAGTTTCCCTCATTGCTAGCTTACCATTACATCTACATCTTCTCTTCTCTGCCTCATCTCACCAACCCAGGTTCCTCTTCAGAGCATCCAGGCACTCTTTCTTGGTTCATTCATGCTTAAAATACCACGAAATTTGCATCTTCTCTTGCCTAAATCTTCTCAGCAAGTCAGTATTATCCCCACAGCATCTTAACTCTTCATCTTGCTCTTCTCAGCATCATCTCACAGCATTCAGAGTCTCCTTACAACTTCCTTTATGGATATTACACTGCATATTAACATCTGGACTTACAAACATCGCCACCAGCACGTCAGTAACCCTTCCCTTTGCCGTCTAAACATCAAGGATATTCACACTCCTGGTTCTTTCCTTTAGAGACTGGCACCTCGATGGACATATTTTTCTTCCTTTTGTTGTCTTTGGCCAGAGCCTCTCTAGCATAAAACGACATAAAGATAATATTAATATCTT
>NC_059291.1:12819248-12824248 GCF_017591435.1 Portunus trituberculatus
AAGACGAGGAGGGGACATGAGAGGCATAGATGGTGGTGGCGTTGCAAGGGTTGGTGTGGGAGTAAACTATGCTGTGGTGGTGATGATGAAAGGGATTTGGTGTAGATGCTGGCTGTATGTAAAAAAGGTGAAAAGAATATGGAGAGAGAGGAAAAAAAACTGTATTATATGTAGAGGAGGTTAATGAATGGTTATACGAAGGATTAATAGTATTCTGAGAGTTTTTTTAGGATGTTTGGCTACACAACAACAATTACTGCTAGAAAAACGGAGGAAGACACGGATGAGCTGAAACAAATGGGAGACTTTAAGAGGAAGCTGAAGAAAGTGATGACTGATGGTAAGAGAGAGAGAGAGAGAGAGAGAGAGAGAGAATGGAAGAAGAATCACTACATCCTCTATTATAATGCCAATTTATCTTAATTTTCTTTCGTTTCATTACAATTATCAAACTAAATCATAAAAAAAAATCACATACACGTATAATACCTTAAATACTTACATATTCACACTAATTCCCGCATTTCACTACAATTACCAACACTAACCATTAACAAAACACTGTAATGGTGGACTGACGTGATTCTCTGACACTGAAAACCCGAAGAAAACACACAACACACATCGCACGCTCTTCCACGCTCCACAGAACCAAAGGAGCATTGTGTTATGATGGCGAAATTAACCTTGCATTGAAGCCTCCCAGCCACGCCACCCAGGAGAGCCGTGGTTTCGGGCGGCGGTAAAGCGGCAGTGTGTTGCGTTGGGGCGGCCCTTATGATGTCATTTGAGGTTCCTGAAGGAGTTTTGAAGGCCACGGTGACCTCTTGAAACTGTTGTGCGTCATGCGAGGAGTTTAGGAGAAGCGTTAAGGATGGAGGGAAGGAAAGGAAGTGAACCGTTTTTGAATGATAACGGTGAATAAAGGATAGATGAAGAATAAGGTGGAAGAGTACAGAGATTAGTGTGTCTCCAAAAAAGAGAAGAAGGAAGAGACAAAGGAAGGAAGGAAGGAAATGTATTTTTACTCTACGTGCGGAATCACGATGAAGAGAAAGGTGTACGTGGCTGAAGATGATGGGAAAGATGAGTCTATTTCCAGGAAGTTAAAAGGGAAGTTAAAAGAAGGAAGTGTTTTTCATTTCCTCTACGCTGCAAAAAGATGGAGGAATGGAAGATGAGAAAGGTACAAGACAAAAATGACAAAGACGAGTATGTGTCCTTATCTCATATTCTTAAACAGAGTTATCAAAGGCCACAGATGATTATTCAGATTCTCAATGCTGTATTCCTCACTGATAATGCAGAATACTCATCAATTCATTAGCAACACCAAGAAAACACCCTTAACCCTTCCACTGCGATACAAAACAATTCCCAGCACCAGAAGTAATGCATGAATGAGATCTTTTAAGCATCTACACTCTACAGTAAAGAATGAGATGAAAAGAAGAGATACTGCAATTTCTACACAGTTAAAAAAATGGAGATAACTGTAGGACAAGTAGTGATGTTTCAGAGTGATTAGTAATTTAGGAAAGATGTACCAAATAGTAGGCAAAGGATTAAAACAACATTCACCATAGATAAATTTGAGAAGAATCGAAAGAGGGGGAGAGACTCAGAAAAATTTAAGAATACAAGTCCATTTACTAGTCATGGTGGTGATGGTGGTGGCGATGGTGGCGGCGGAAGGCAAAGGGTGTGCATGTGTTCCTCTCATCTTGCTTTCTAACGCTCGGCAAGTCTCCAGAGCAACACAATAGTGGAAATCTTAATGGCGTCGCTAAACGGCCCTGCTTGCGGACGCTTTGTTGAAGGTAAAAGTCCAGTCCAGCGTCTTACTTTTCCTGACCCGCGCCCTCGACAAAAAAGAAGCGTGCAGTCTTGTCCCCTTTTTTTGCCTTAATAGGATTGCTTAATATGCTGCTCGGTAAAAGTGGAGAATTAAGTGAAGGGAAAAATATATTCGTAGACACGGCTTGTAAAAATGTGAGGAGGAAACGCGATTTTTGGACCGATGCAGGCTTTGTATGAGAGAGAGAGAGAGAGAGAGAGAGAGAGAGAGAGAGAGAGAGAGAGAGAGAGAGAGAGAGAGAGAGAGTCTGCTTTAAAGGAACAAAAGGCTTAGGAGTCAAGTATGCATCGAGACAACTGGACCTGTGTGTGTGTGTGTGTGTGTGTGTGTGTGTGTGTGTGTGTCCCTCATCCCTTCCTCTATTCTCACTTTCAACACTAATATTCTAGAACCCTTGCACACACACACACACACACACACACACACACACACACACACACACACACACACACACACACAGAAACCGCTCCCTCCCCTTACTTGAACTCTGTGTGTGTGTGTGTGTGTGTGTGTGTGTGTGTGTGTGTGTGTGTGTGTGTGTGTGTGTGTGTGTGTGTGTGTGTTGGGAGAGGGAGACAGAGAGGAGAAGGAGGAGGAGGAGGAGGAGGAGGAGGAGGAGGACAGAAAGGAAAGGATTGTCAAACCCCTCACACTCTTCCCTTCCTCTCCCTCACTCACACTCCCTCTCCCTCTCCCTCGCCCTCTCCCTCATCGTTTGATCCCTCTCGTGTCTTTTCGCTTCTCCAACTTGTCTTCGCAAAAATACGTGAGTCGCAGCCTAAGTAACCCCCAACTTTATGACGCTATATTTGACTTTGTCTCCCAGTTGAAGAGGGAACATTCCGCCTCGCTACCCCTTCCCTCCCACCCATCAGACCCTACCTGCCAAGCCCCTAGTCCTCCCCAGCCCTCCCCCAGACTTGTTCCCACGGCCCATTGGAGCTAAATTGTTTTGTTAATTGTTAATTGTCACATTTCGGGGACCAATTTCGCTGGAGGCACCTGCGTGGACGACAATCTGAGTGGCGGTTCGATCGCTTCCCGGAGTTACGTGAACCAGCTGTTGAGACCCGCAGAGCCCCCTAAACACGTCACGACAGGTTACTACCACTGCCGCCGCTGCTGCTGCTGCTGCTGCTGCTGCTGGAGTGGTGGTGGTAGTGGTAGTGGTGGAGATGCAAGACGGGTTCATAGGAATGGAATAGAGAAGGAGAAGGATGAGGGTGAGGAGGAGGAGGAGAAGGAGGAGGAGGAGGAGGAGGAGGAGGAGGAGGAGGAGGAGGAGGAGGAGGAGGGATATAATTAGTATGTGCTCTTAGACATGGTATTGAGGAAGGAGATGATAGAAGAAAAGGAGGAGGAAGAGGCGGATGACGCAGGCTATAGGAAGAACAGGAGGAATACAAAGAAATATAAAGGAAAGCCAAACAGCAACAGATCTCTTGGTCCTTTCGAGGCTGTTTGGTAACTACTTCTAACTGGCTACAGATAAGAGAGACAGGACAGTACAGGAGAAGGCGGAGGAGGAGGAGGAGGAGGAGGAGGAGGAGGAGGAGGAGGAGTTCAAATAGTAAGGGGTATAAGGATGGACGTGAAGAAGCGTAGGAAATGTTAATGGTAAAAGAGAACATAGAGGAGCGAGGAGGGAGAGAACGGGTGTCAGTAGAAGCAAAAGAGAGAGAGAGAGAGAGAGAGAGAGAGAGAGAGAGAGAGAGAGAGAGAGAGAGAGAGAGAAACCGTATCTGTTGTGTCTTTCTCACCCTTCCCTCTCTCTTCCTTATTCTCTCCTTCCCACCATCCTTATCCTATTACTCTATCCCATATCAATGCAAGGAAAAATCACCACACACACACACACACACACACACACACACACACACACACACACACACACACACACACACACACACACACACACCTGTCATTCATCTTTACATACATCATGGGTTGAATACTGACACTGTTTTTCCCTCTTTTTTATTTACCTTGTGTCAGGGGCATCAGGTGTGGGGAAGAGAGAGAGAGAGAGAGAGAGAGAGAGAGAGAGAGAGAGAGAGAGAGAGAGCGTAGGAATAATAGTGAGTCAAACTTGGCAGGTTAAAGATTTTTTGACTGATTCTTTAACTTGTTCCTCCTGTCTCTCTCTCTCTCTCTCTCTCTCTCACACACACACACACACACACACACACACACACACACACACTCAAAGTCTTTGCATGAGAGTTCGTACCAGAGAGAGAGAGAGAGAGAGAGAGAGAGAGAGAGAGAGACGCTCATTCCGACGCAGTGTTTCATTTTCTTTTTTTCACGTAGCAACGAGATGTAAGTAATTAAATTGAGATCTTCAAATTACTTCCTGTGGGTTACTTAATTACAAAATGTTACCTGATTAAGCCACGGGAAGCGAAGAACACTCATTAGCATTACATTGTTGCCTCGACTTACCCCGAGTACTGACTGCCCAAAGGAACACAAAGGAAGGACGAAAAAACAACAACAACAACAACAACAACACAGGGAATGATATGTTGGAGGAGGAGGAGGATTAAACAGTTGGTGAAATGTTTAAGAGGGTCACGGTAATAAGAATAAGGAGAATACATTAGACCACGTTAGAATAGTCGTAATGAAGGGAGGAAATATTGGAAAGGGTACAAAAGAAAGGGAGATATAATGTTAGAAGCTTCACATAAAGGAAAATGGAAGGAACAGGAGAGAATATACAGGAGTGGTCAAAGAGGAAATACTTGAAGGATTACATAAGCAGAAAAAATAGATGATATATATACACTGAAACCACCACAAGGAAACACAAAGGAAGAAGTAATGCCTGGGTAGTGGGAGAGTGTCAAAAGCATCACGCCACGCCACACATCAGCATAGCACTCACCACGGGGCGCCGCCTGACATGCGTACCGGTAACTGGGTCAGTATTCCAGTGTCTCTCCACCAATGATCTGCCTCGTGACTGGAATGAGCTTATAACGAGTCTCACCTTTAGCGTCGCACGGACAGACAGACAGACAGACAGACAGTCAGACTGACTAGCAGGTAGACTGACTGACAAAGAGAGACACATTTAATCAAGGGCTAGCAGGCAGATAGACATCTCGACAGACATATAGACAGACAAATAGACAAG
>NC_059291.1:12826748-12836748 GCF_017591435.1 Portunus trituberculatus
AGGTGACGGTACTGTAGGGTGGCGGTACGGCAGGGTGACGGTACAGCAGGGTGACGGTACAGCAGGGTGACGGTACTGTAAGGTGACGGTACAGCAGGGTGACGGTACTGCGGGGTGACGGTACAGCAGGGTGACGGTACAGCAGGGTGACGGTACTGTAGGGTGACGGTACTGCAGGGTGACGGTACTGTAGAGTGACGTTACAGCAGGGTGACGGTACTGCAGGGTGACGGTACTGTAGGGTGACGGTACTCCAAGGTGACGGTACTGTAGGGTGGCGGTACTGCAGGGTGACGGTACAGCAGGGTGACGGTACTGTAGGGTGACGGTACTCCAAGGTGACGGTACTGTAGGGTGACGGTACTGCACGGTGACGGTACTGTAGGGTGACGGTACTGCAGGGTGACGGTACTGCAAGGTGACGGTACTGTAGGATGACGGTACAGCAGGGTGACACTACTGCAGGATGACGGTACTGCAGGGTGACGGTACAGCAGGGTGACGGTACAGCAGGGTGACGGTACTGTAGGGTGACGGTACTGTAGGGTGACGGTACAGCAGGGTGACGGTACAGCAGGGTGACGGTACTGTAGGGTGACGGTATTGCAGGGTGACGGTACTGGAGGGTAACGGTACTGTACGGTGACGGTACTGCAAGGTGACGGTACTGCAGGGTGACGGTACTGCAAGGTGATGGTACTGCAGGGTGACGGTACAGCAGGGTGACGGTACAGCAGGGTGATGGTACGGCAGGGTGACGGTACAGCAGGGTGACGGTACTGTAGGGTGACGGTACAGCAGGGTGACGGTACAGCACGGTGACGGTACTGCAGGGTGTACAGCAAGTAACGGCCAGGAGATAATCTCTCTCTCTCTCTCTCTCTCTCTCTCTCTCTCTCTCTCTCTCTCTCTTCAAAACCAGAAACAGGCAGAAAGACACACACACGCACACACACTCACACAAACAGAGGAGAGAGAGAGAGAGAGAGAGAGAGAGAGAGAGAGAGAGAGAGCCACCACCACCACCACCACCACCGCCGCCGCTAGCCAGGACCGGAAATTTGCTAGTGGTGTGAGGGGTTGGTGGAAAAGCAATGCAAAAAATAAATACTCATAATTTGCATTAGAGAGAATGTGCTGCAATTACTGGAGTATTGAGTGGCCGGTGTTGCAATGCCCAGCAATTAGTAATGGTGGTGAGGTGTGTGTGTGTGTGTGTGTGTGTGTGTGTGTGTGTGTGTGTGTGGGCGAGGTGTCAAGAGGGCTTTCTGTCATCATCATTATCACTATCCTCGTCACTATCATTATTTTTCCTCTATATTACTTTTTTCCAGGTCATTATTAAACTGTGGGGTGTATGTAAGGTTTGTTATGGCGTGAAGGGGCCTCTCCATCATTACCATCATCATTATCATCATCACTATCATTATTGTTCCTCTCTATTACTGTTCTTCTTGTCATCATTAAACTGAAGTATGTGTGTTCGTACGTGTGTTGGGTTTGTTATGCTTGTTGCTGGTGTTGTTGTTATTGTTGTTGTTTTTTTTTATGAAGTGCTTGTCATTTTTTTGTTGCTATTACCGCTATTGTTGTCACCATTAGTATCGTCGTTGGCATGGTGTTGCTCTTCCTGTCATCATTAAATCTATCCACACGGTTCATTACAGTCCAGGTTTTGTAGCGTTTTTCTTCTTAATTCCCATCCTCATCATCATCATCCTCATCACCATCCTCATCATCATACTCATCATTATACTCATCATCATCGTCTATCTTTACAATCATCCTGTCAACATTAACTGAAGCAAAACAATTCATTAGCCTAGGAATTCAGTTATTACTCATCATCATCATCATCATCATCATCATCATCATTATCACCATCATCATTTTCATTCCTCCTCCTGTCGCAGTCAATCACAATACCAACATCATCATAACATTTCATCATCCTCGTTGTCTGTCTCTTTATTCCCATCATCACAGTAACACTCTTACTAAAACTAACACCATCACTATATCACCACCACCACCACCATCACTGCACACTTAAGCCACCATAGCTGTCCGTAGCACCATAATTATTACACCATAACCACCTCCATTACTACCACCTCGTACTTATTATTGTTACTATCACCACCCCCATCACTCCTTGTCACTATAAATCACTATATTTGTCATCATCAACGTTTTCTCTTGCGTGTGGCTGTTCGTTTATGTATGCTGAGTGTGTGTGTGTGTGTGTGTGTGTGTGTGTGTGTGTGGACATTGTTACTTATCTCAGTGTTGTCTGTGTTGTACTTGTATGTGTGTGTGTGTGTGTGTGTGTGTGTGTGTGTGTGTGTGTGTGTGTGTGTTCTCTAGTTAGGTTATCAACACGTAAAGATTCGTTCATCTCTAATTAGATGAAAGAAAATAAGAAAAAGAAAAAAAAAAAGAACATTCGTTAGAGCATTTTTATTCATTTATATATTTTTTTTATTCTCTTCCCCTTCATTTACCCATCCTTCACACACACACACACACACACACACACACACACACACACACACACACACACACACACACACACACACACACACACACACACAGTTCCAGTGATAGATCAAAAGAGCCACATTTTTGCCTCGACCATCGCTCGTCTGTCACCCGCGAGCTTCGGAGTTATTGGCTTCCTTCTGTGGCTCTGACGGCTGACGAGGAGGAGCATGAGAAGGACGAGAAGTAGAAGGAGGAGGAGGAGGAGGAGGAGGAGGAGGAGGAGGAGGAGGAGGAGGAGGGTTGGAAAGCATAAGAGGAGGAGGAAGAAGGACAGAACTAACAGTACCAGAAGGGAGATGAGGAGGATGGGGAGGAAAAGCATGCAGAAGAGAGGAGAGGAAGAGAGTTGGGAAGTATAAGGGCAAGAGGGAAAAGGAAAGAATCAAGAGTAGGAGTAGGAAGAGGAGAAAGATGAGGAGAAGGATATGAGGAACAGCAGGCAGGAGAGAAAATAGGTTGAACTGTATCATAATCTGGAATAGAGAAAGAAATAAGGGGGTTTAAGTCCTTCAGTACTGGGACGCCTTTTTGCCATTAATTTTGGGTACGATTAGACGATTTTATTTACATTAGGAAGGATCTATGAAGGTCAGAAGATTACTGGCCAGAGACTTCACAATTTTAATCCCCACATAAGTTTCTGAAGCTGCTTAAAATCGCCAAATAGTAAGCAAAATGAATATGAAAACGCGTCATGGTACAGAAGGGGTCAAGTTGAGGAGGAAGAGGCGAACGAGGAGGAGGAGGAGGAGAGGAACGAGCAAGATAAAGTGAAGAAGTAGAAAAATCAAGATAACAGTAATAAAAAACATCAGAAAAGAAGAGGCAGTGTAGCGAAAAGGAAAAAGGAAAATGAAACAGCAGAATGAAAATAACAAAAGAAAAGAAATAGCAATAAAAGGGGTAATAAGTTAGTCGGCTGGTTAGTTGGGTGGTGAGTTAGTTAACAGGTAGTTTGTCTAGAAGAACACCGACAGAGAGGGAAGCGAGAAGAGAGAATGAAAGGTGACGTGAATAGTTTAAAACAGTAATCATACGAAGCGGCTGAGGTGGTGTGTGTGTGTGTGTGTGTGTGTGTGTGTGTGTGTGTGTGTGTGTGTGTGTGTGTGTGTGTTTAGATGTAGGCTTGATCGTGAGCTGAAGGTCAAATGATAATTATTTAGTGACTCATGAATGTTGGTAACAAGAATATCAAAATCGACAATAGCTATTACTCTGACGCTGCTAGTACTTCTACTACTACTACTGCTGCTGCTGCTACTACTACTGCTACTACTGCTACTACTGCTGCTGCTGCTGCTGCTGCTACTGCTGCTGCTGCTACTGCTACCACTGCTGCTGCTGCTGCTGCTGCTGCTGCTGCTGCTGCTGCTGCTGCTGCTGCTGCTGCTGCTGCTGCTGCTGCTGCTGCTGCTGCTGCTGCTGCTGCTGCTGCTGCTGCTGCTGCTGCTGCTGCTGCTGCTGCTGCTGCTGCTGCTGCTGCAACTGCTGCTGCTGCTGCTGCTGCTGCTGCAACACTGCTGCTGCTGCTGCTGCTGCTGCTGCTGCTGCAACAACAACTGCTGCTGCTGCTGCTGCTGCAACAACAACTGCTGCTGCTGCTGCTGCTGCTGCTGCTGCTGCTGCTGCTGCTGCTGCTGCTGCTGCTGCTGCTGCTGCTGCTGCTGCTGCTGCTGCTGCTGCTGCTGCTGCTGCTGCTGCTGCTGCTGCTGCTGCTGCTGCTGCTGCTGCTGCTGCTGCTGCTGCTGCTGCTGCTGCTGCTGCTGCTGCTGCTGCTGCTGCTGCTGCTGCTGCTGCTGCTGCTGCTGCTGCTGCTGCTGCTGCTGCTGCTGCTGCTGCTGCTGCTGCTGCTGCTGCTGCTGCTGCTGCTGCTGCTGCTGCTAATATTACTACTGGTATAATAATATGAATATTTTTTATTATATTTTGTTCTATTTTATTTTGCATTGGAGTTTATCCCACCCTTTCTCTCTCTCTCTCTCTCTCTCTCTCTCTCTCTCTCTCTCTCTCTCTCTCTCTCTCTCTCTCTCAGTCGCTTAACACTTTACATACTGAAAACATGACCAGCTGTGAAAAAAAAAGTGAAAAAATCTATGGTTAGTAGTAACACTGTTCGTTCTTTCACTACACACACACACACACACACACACACACACACACACACACACACAGAGAGAGAGAGAGAGAGAGAGAGAGAGAGAGAGAGAGAGAGAGCACGTGCCTGGTGTGTCCCTTCCCCTCCAGACGACACGAACCCAAAGCATCTCTCACATTTTTATTAAAGTTACTCTGGCTGGCCACCTCTCGCCGCCCGTCACTTACTCCCCTTCCCCCGCCCTGTCCCGCGTCCTCCAGTCAACTGCCGGCTACTCTCGACTCCCTTAGCTCTTAGTTAACCAAGATCCTCAACCTAGTATCCTTCTTGCTGGTAAACTCATAATGAAACTCTTAACCTCTTCAGTGCTGGGAATAATTTTCATCATGTGTTTTGGATGTGATTAGACGATTTTATTGATATTAGGAAGGGTCTATGGACGTCTGAAGATTAAGGGCCAGAGTCTTCAGTATTCTAATCCCTACATAAGTTTCTGAAGGTGTATAAGATCGCTAAATAATAGGAAGAATGAATATGAAAATGCGTTATGGTTCTGAAGGGGTTAATTTTGTTCAGTTTTTGCTTGTCCAGTCAACCAGTAGTTTTTGTATGTCGTCTCTCTTACTGGTAAATTCTTGAACTCCTTGTCTGGTTATGTATTTCCGTCTTTGTGTTTTTTTTGGGGGGGCTCATTTAGTCAATCTGTAGCTGTTCTTGGTCTTTCAGTCTTTCTTACTAGCAAACTCTAGATCTCGCTGCCTTTCTGTGATTGTCATTCTTCTTTCTGGCTTTTTCCCGTTAACTTGTTTTGTCTCTCTTGGTCATAATAATCAAGCATGCAGTATTCTCAGTCTCTCATCCTTCTTGCTGGTAAATTTTCGAAACTCCCTGTCTGCTTCTGTGTTTCCTCCTTCCTCTGGCTTTGATCCCTCTGTCTAGCTCATATAGTCCTGCTGTATTCTCTGTCTTTCACTCCTCTTGTTTGTATACTCCGGCATTCTTTGTCTATTTCTTGATTTCTTTCTACCACTTTGTGTTGTTCAGTATCTCCTTTTTGACTCTTCTCTTTTAGGAAATAGCACCGTCGTATGGACATTTTTTTCCTCCTTTTTTTGTTGTCCTTGGCCAGGCCTTTTACGTAAAAAGATTAAAGTATAGTCTTCTTCTGTTCTCTCTTCTCTTAACCCTTTGATAAACACTCCCAGGATTTTATTTGTTCATATTACCTCATCCTTTCCTCTCTGCCATCCACCAGATCTTAATTACCATTCCTTCTTATGCTTTATATTATACGAATATTTTCCTTTTCATAATATCACAACTGTCAGTCACAAAATCTCTCATGATTTTCAACTATTTGCTCTTATTCCCTCAGTTTTCGTTCTATCTTTTGTCGTAACTTCTATCTTCGTGGCCGTTTCCCTCCATTTTCTTATCCTTCCCTCACAAAGCCACAGATACAAGTCTCAGTGTCCCTCACAAAATCACTAATTCCTTTCTTCGCTCACTTTCCTGCATAATGCTATACCTTCATTTCCAGTAATTCCAATCCCTCAGCTTCATTCAGTCTTCCAGCCTCTATGAACCCACTGAGGCCTCTCTTTCACTTTCTTCCTTAAGCCACTCACCCACTCTCTCCCTCAACCTTCCCTAATATATATATTTTTTCATTTCCAGTAGTAACCGTCCCTCTAGTTCTCCCAGTCTTATCGTCACGAGCCTCTATGATTCCAGTACAAGACAAAGATTATTCACTCACCACTCACTCATTGTGTTACTCAATTCTTCAAGACTCTTATTCATTTTCTCACACCCTTAACCCTGTCCTTATATCTTTTTATTTATCTTTGCTCTCAGAGCTTCTATTCCTTCAAGTCATGTCCTCAGCAGCCTTTACGCTTCAAGCACAAAATAATGGCCACTCACTCACTCTCCCACTCACTCCTTCAGACCATCCACTCACTTGTTACCTTGACTTTTTTTGATACTCACAATCCCTCCAGCTTTTTTTAGTCTCCCAATTTCTACGATTCTAGAAGACAAAGAGCACTAACTCATTCTTTCACTCACAATCCTTTAGCGTTCCCTTAAGTATTCAACATTTCCAGTATTAGCACTCCTTCTAGATCTTCCAATGGTTCCGGTACAAGGCAAAGACAATCTCCAAAACACCCTTTCACTGCTCTCATTTACCCATCATTCCACACTTAACAAAGCAAAACATATCATTTCCAGTAGTTACACATCCTCTAGATCTTCCAGTGGCTCCGGTACAAGGCTAAGACAATCTCCAAAACACCCTCTCACTGCTCTCATTTACCCATCTATCCCACAACTAACAAAGCAAAACATCTCGTCCTTATCACCAACAAATCAAGACTAAATAGCCCCACAGCCAACCCTCTTGGTCATCTGACGTCCTTTACACCCTCAAGTCCTCAATTCATGACACAGTACTGCCTAAAGTCCCCTTCCTTGGTCTTCCCACGCCCCTTAGCAGCTCCCAAGAAGTCCTCAGCGCCCTGGAAGTAACACGAATCCTGGGTGTCAGAGTGACTGGTAAACTGGTAAACTGGTCTCGTGTTGGCTTTCACAGTCCACTTGTGCTCTCTTTCGTTGCTTCTTTTTATCTTCCTGCTGCGGGTTCATTGAGGAGGAGGAGGAGGAGGAGGAGGAGGAGGAGGAGAGGAGATGGGACTTTGCTGCTGTAATGACCTCTCCTTTTCCTGGTTGATTATAAAGCTGGAGGGATAGAGAAGGAAAAGCTGCAAGGTCAGTCTGTGTGTCAGTTCTCTTGTCTCATATTTCCTCCTCCTCCTCCTCCTCCTCCTCCTCCTCCTCCTCCTCCTCCTCCTCCATGCTCTCCTGCGGTGTCATATCTGTAGATTTTCTTTTCTTTTTTTCTTTTCTTTTTTCTTTGTCTTTTTCCATTGTTTTGTTCTAACGAGCCTTTTACTTTAGGATTTGTTGTTGTTGTTGTTGTTGTTGTTGTTGGTGGTGGTGGTGGTGGTGGTGGTGGTGTGGTGCTGGTGGTGTTATTCTTTCTTTAAATTTTTTTTTAGTCCGTGCTTTTTCTGCGCTTGTGTGTGTGTGTGTGTGTGTGTGTGTGTGTGTGTGTGTGTGTGTGTGTGTGTGTGTGTGTGTGTGTTTTCCAGTTCGTTTCACTTGTGATTTTGTTTTCTCTCTCTCTCTCTCTCTCTCTCTCTCTCTCTCTCTCTCTCTCTCTCTCTCTCTCTCTCTCTCTCTCTCTCTCTCTCTCTCTCTCTCTTTTAGTCCTTCCCTTTAATCCATGATCTATTATTTCAAAGCTTTTTTTTTCCTATTTTTTTCTTGCAGTCTTTTCTGTCTCCTTTATCTGGTTCTTTTGGTTCAGGAGTGTACTACATTTTTGGTTTGCTTTGTAGGAGGGAGTACTGTGGTGGTGTGAGTGTGGTCGTGCGTGGCTGTAGAGTGTAATGTATTGTAGAATGTACTGTATGGTAGTGGTGGTGGTGGTGGTGGTGGTGGTGGTGGTGGTGGTGTGGCTGAATGGTTGCTGAATAGTTTGTAATGGTTTAAGTGAATAATGGAAAAAGAAATGTAGATGTGTGATACGTATATTGAGAGAGAGAGAGAGAGAGAGAGAGAGAGAGAGAGAGAGAGAGTGTGTGTGTGTGTGTTGCAAGCAAGAAAAAAATAGAACAGAGAGGCCAATAAAAACGCAGACGGACTGACTGTCTGATCAACGCCTGTAAAAGTGAGCAAACTTCTTATATCTGTTCATGACACACACACACACACACACACACACACACACACACACACACACACACACACACACACACACACACACACACACACACACACACACACACACACACACACACACACACACACACACACACACACACACACACACACACACACACACACACACACAGTAACAGCACAATATCCATTTCCTTTAATACTCGTATATGAGGAACATTTTTATATAATGTTTATGTAAATCTTCATTGAAAGTCACATGTGGAATATACTTTATGTTGTATCCTGTATAGATTATTTCCTACAGCATTCATACATGAAATACACTTTTATGTATGCTTCATGTAGAGTCCAATAATACTTAATACTGATTAGCATTGTGAATATTTTATCATATTAACTTTCTGTGAATTTATACAATCGCTGCTTCACACACAGTTCTCAATACGATTTGTGCAAAGGAAGCTAAAAAATACTAAAAAACATGTATGAAGTATATACTCACACAATCTCTCTCTCTCTCTCTCTCTCTCTCTCTCTCTCTCTCTCTCTCTCTCTCTCTCTCTCTCTCTCTCTCTCTCTCTCTCTCTCTCTCTCTCTCTCTCTCTCTCTCTCTCTCTCTCTCTGTCTCTCAGAGAGAAGAGAGAGAGACGAGAGAGAGAGAGAGAGAGAGAGAGAGAGAGAGAGAGATCCCTCCTGTCCTACCTTTGCTGCATTACTATCTATACGGGCAAAGGTCATTCTTGTCCTTTGCAACAGTGCCTCTAATCTCCCTTGCAAGGTCAGGAGGAGGAGGAGGAGGAGGAGGAGGAGGAGGGACAACTAAGTCGGCAGGGAGAATCATGCAACTTTTAACATTTGCATGAAAAAATATATATTCGTAGTGGTGGTACACGCAAAGGAGGAAGCGGAGGGGTAGGGAAGATGGAGGGACGGGGAAGAAGAGAAGAAGAAGAGAGAGGGAGAGAAGGAGGGAGGGATACGGAAGGAGGGAGAGAAAGTAAAGGAGAGGAGTGAAGGAAGAAAAGATATGATAGAAAGAGAAGGAGGGAAGGATAAGAATGAAGGGAACAAAAGAAATATTGAAAGAGAAAGTAAAGAAAGGAATGGAGGAAGAAAAGGAGGCATGGAGAGGGAATAAGGGAGGGATGAAGATAAGGAACAAGAAAGAGGAGGGAAGGAAAGAAAAGGAGAAGGAAACGATAGAAGTAGAGGGAGGAAAATAACTGGATAGGAAGGAAAAGAAAAGAGAAAAAAGAGATCGAAGAGAATGAAGGAGATAATGAAAGAGTGAAGGAAGGAAGGAAGGAGGAAAGAAAGAGAGGGAAGAAAGGGAAGGAAAGGAGAGAGGAAGAGGAAATGTACCACGTGTTATTGTTGTTCTTATTTGTTTGTCTTAATTTCGTACAAGTATTACAGTCCTCTCTCTCTCTCTCTCTCTCTCTCTCTCTCTCTTCTTTTATTCTCGTTCTCGATTTTCTCTTTCTTTTCCCGTTCCTGTTCTTAAATTGGTTTTCATTGTTGCTTGTAAGTTTTCTTTCGCCCGTGGAGGAGGAGGAGGAGGAGGAGGAGGAGGAGGAGGAGGAGGAGGACACGAATTAATGAAAGAAAGGA
>NC_059291.1:12844248-12864248 GCF_017591435.1 Portunus trituberculatus
TTAGTTTTAGTTTAACAAGTATTCTATATCTTCGATGGGAGAATACCAATGAGAACCAACCAATCATCTCCGTGGTCTTTGAAAAACAATCTTATTAAAATCTTGAGAGTTTAACGTGTTCTGCATCGCTAAACTTGAAACTAACTAGTCATTCATCTGTTACAAAGCATCCCCTCGTTTCGTAGTGTTAGAAGCCCTGCCATAGACCCGACACTGTATTGTACCAGACTATGAGTAACATGACTTTTTAGTTCACGTAAGGAACCATTAGAAAAAAAAAGATAACTATAAGAACCTAACTAGTCATTTTTCTGTTACAATGCGTCCCTTGCTCTCTTAGTGTTAGATGCCCCGCCATAGACACATAAACACCGTGACTATGGTGCCAAGAGGAACATGACTTCAGCTGACATAAGGAACCTGTTGGAGAAGGATCCCACCACTGCAGCAGGACAAGCTAAGGAACACAATGCCTTGCTCCTTCGGGATGTCAGTGGTTGTGGCGAGGCATCTCACGCTACACTGAAATCTTGAACGTATATATAAAGACCAGGCAGCGTATTATAACTGGATTTATTTAAGCTATTTCAGTTATTTCAGTCCTATTTCCTTAGTAGTGAGCATTAGTTTATTGCATTCGATCACTCGCCCCATTAGTCTCACTTGTGCATCTCAGACGTGAAGGAAAAACACGTGGAAAAACATTGAGAGGGTGATGAGGGAGGCACTTGACAGGAAAGCACACGGTTCTCCAAACAAGCGTAATTATAAATGACCACTGTTGTCAATCAAGGCGCCCGGTGTGAGCTATTGTGTTTTTAGAAGGTAGTGATTTTTCCCTGCTTCGCTTTTCCATGGTGGACGCAGCGGGTGAACGACAGACGTGCTGGTTTGGGACACGCGACTGACTGCTTTCATACTCAGTGGTTAGTTCGTCTCTTTCTTCCTCTCTCCGTATCTCTCGAATCGTGTTAATGCTTATAGTCATATCTTAGAAGTATACATCACTCTTTCAACTCAATGGATCTTTCTTTAATTGAAGTTTTTATTGCTCTTGGCTGGCTTTCCTTCACATAAAAAATAATAAAAATAAAAAAACTTATGAAAACGCACCAAATTTGTGATCTTTGTGAACAGTTCATAAAATCCTAGTGATGAAGAACACACAACCCACTTGCCCTCCCTCCCTTTCCCTCTCACTCTCCCACATACGTATTTCCTCTCCCGCCGTGACCCAGCGCGGCACTCAGACGCCACTAAGCCGTCACACAAAATACATTTCTTGCTGTATAAACTGAGCCAACGGGGAACGGCCAGCCAGTGAAAGGAGACTTGTGTGTGTGGGCTGAGAGGAGCAGCAGGAAGAGCCGAAGAAGGAGGAGAAGCAGCAGGGAAGCTTGGGAGTCTTTGGTCCCCGTAATTGGCTGCAGAAGGTGTCGGCTCTCAATTAAGTGTGGATTTGAGTGACAGTCGAGGACCAAATGCCACTTAATGAGGAATCAGGCGTAAAATCTGGAGCCCCGACCAGACTCCGGGAGGCGACGGTGCTGTCACTGCTGGCAGCCTGAGGGGAGAGGATAGGGAGACAGGGAGAGAAGGAGGGAAAGAGGGATTAGAAGTGGAAGGATGGACGGAGGGAAGAAGAGAGAGAGAGAGAGAGAGAGAGAGAGAGAGAGAGAGAGAGAGAGAGGAGGAAACTCAGTAGCGAAGGAATGAACTCTATATAGGAAGAAGAGAAAGAAGCGAGGAAGAAAATATCGGAAGGAAGAAGGGAGAGGCGTAGAAGTAAAAAGGGAAATAAAGAGAGAGAGAGGGAGAGAGGAGGGAGGGAAAAGGGAAATAACCAATGAGAAAGTGAGAAGGAACTGACGGAGATCGGAGAAAGAGAGACACTCAAGGCGGAGGAATGGAGAGAGGGAAGAAAGAAAAAAAAAGGAGAGATGGAGGTATCTTAGCAGGTGTGGAGGAATGGACTGGAGGAAGGAGGAAGAGGTAGAGTAGGAGTGGAGGGAATGACGGAGGGAAGAATCTAGACTTAACAGATTGGTAGGAGGAAGATAGAAATGGAGAAGAGCAAGGAAGAGAGAAAGAGAGAAACGAGGAGAAGAAAAATGAAAGAGAAAAAAAAATACGTAGAATGAGAAATGACTTAACATAACGAGAGAGAGAGAGAGAGAGAGAGAGAGAGAGAGAGAGAGAGAGAGAGAGAGAGAGAGAGAGAGAGAGAGAGAGGAGAGCAAGGAGGAGGAAAGTCGGAGAGGTTAGGAGAAAGAGAAGAGACACGGGGAATGTGGGAGAAGAAATATTACTGAATCACGACCCTCTCTGCTTCATGGCGGGGAAAAGAGAGAGAGAGAGAGAGAGAGAGAGAGAGAGAGAGAGAGAGAGAGAGAGAGAGAGAGAGAGAGGGGGGTGTTGCAGGTGGAGATAAAGCAAGAGACGAAGAGACCTTGCAGGAACGATGACGCCTGAGAGAGAGAGAGAGAGAGAGAGAGAGAGAGAGAGAAAAAATATATATATACTTACTTCTCCCCCATCTCCCACACCTCAACAACAAGACACAAACAACAATGATAATCTCAGTACCTCATCATGCATGCTCGCTTTAACTAGCAAAACAACTTTCATTTATTATTATTATTATTATTACCATTATTATTACGACGATGAATTTCGGTGCCTGGCTGCGAGACTTGTAGCGTGCGGGCCACACAGGTACCGGGTATGTACAGGTAATATGCAGGGAACACGCCTGGTTTCACTGCCCTAATATCACCTCTTCATCTTTTAAGGTCACTGCAATATTAACTCCTTATAAGGCACAGCGAGTACAGGATATTAGAAGAGAGAGAGAGAGAGAGAGAGAGAGAGAGAGAGAGAGAGAGAGAGAGAGAGAGAGAGAGAGAGAGAGAGAGAGAGAGAGAGAGAGAGAGAGAGAGAGAGAGAGAGAGAGAGAGAGAGAAGGGGAGGAGGGAGATGAGGAGCATTATACGGGGAGTAAGTGGAGGAGGGAGGAAAGGTGGAGGAGCAGGAAGAGGGAAAACAAGAAGAGGAGGAGGAAGAAGAAGACATGATGAAAATTTTATTAACGTGTTGGTTTTTCTACTTCAAACAACGCTGCAATAAGTCTTACTACTACTACTAATAATAATAATGATAGTGATAATAATAATAATAGTGATAATAATAATAATAATAATAATAATAATAATAATAATAATAATAATAATAATAATAACTAATAGTAATAATAATAACAGCACCCAGTATATTCCTTCAGTAAATATTACGCAATATGAATTAAAAATTTAAATATAATTTCTGCAATAATTACGCACGTATATATATTACACGTTATTACAGTTGTGTGTGTGTGTGTGTGTGTGTGTGTGTGTGTGTGTGTGTGTGTGTGTGTGTGTTTGTACAAGTGGTGAGATATTAATGAACAACGATGCTTTCAACTGGAAAAAAAAACACCTGAACAAAGAAACACACACACACACACACACACACACACACACACACACACACACACACACACACACACACACACACCGCGTAGTGTAGTGGTTAGCACGCTCGACTCACAATCGAGAGGGCCGGGTTCGAGTCCCGGGGCGGCGAGGCAAATGGGCAAGCCTCTTAATGTGTGGCCCCTGTTCACCTAGCAGTAAATAGATACGGGATGTAACTCGAGGGGTTGTGGCCTCGCTTTCCCGGTGTGTGTTGTATGTGTTGTGGTCTCAGTCCTACCCGAAGATCGGTCTATGGGCTCTGAGCTCGCTCCGTAATGGGAAGACTGGCTGGGTGACCAGCAGACGACCGAGGAGGTGAATCACACACACACCCACACACACACACACACACACACACACACACACACACACACACACACACACACACACACACACACACACACACACACACACACACACACACACACACACACACACACACACACACACACACACACACACACACACACACACACACACACACACACACACACACACACACATCTTGCACCCAATCCTTCAATATCAGACACACTCGAAGAATCAAGTTATTGCACTGAACTTCCTGGAAAATGGCCAGTAATCTCCTCAGCAGAACATCGTCGCCACGCACTAAAGGCTCCTCATTCGCTTCCCTCTCAGTAATCTTGACCAGTGGCTTGTGATTTTGTTTACTACGTGACGAGGCAGATTCCGAAAAGACAGATAAATAAGAAATGCTACAAGACACTAGTGGATCTGTACCTGTCACTCCTTGTATAAAGATGTGCTTCTGTTTCATCCTATAAACCGTAAGATGGTGAGAAAATATAGTGAGTTTGTGAGGACTTACCGCACTACACCAGTCAGTCATTGTTTGAAGAAAATGGTAATATAAGGAAAGCTGCAAAAATTATCTAAAATTAAGAGAAAATACAGATAAATACAATAATACCTTTACCTTTACCGACGTGCCACATTCACCTGGAATTGGGCAACCCTGGAGCGCCGCCTGTCTATCTCTTGCTAGATGCATCAGCTCTGCAGGCCTAAGATGTCCCCCTGTCACTCTCGTCACCCCATCCATAAATTTCTCTCTTTATCTTCCTCTCGCTCTTCTCCCTTCCACCATTCCAGTCATCAGCCTCCATCTCGTTCCTCCTCATTACATGTCCCAGAAATTTCATTTGTCTCTTTATTGTTGTCCTCTCTACTCTTATCTACCTCAGTACGTTCATATTAGTTCTTCGTGCACTCCATGATAGCTTCAAAATTCTTCTCCATTACCAAAATTCAGCAGCTTTCAATTTTTCAATGATCTTCCTGTTCACCGTCCATGTTTCATTGTTACATCCAATACAATAATAATAAAGTGAAGAAATCAGAAATAAAGAGAAAACCAAAATAAAACTCAAACGCAAGAGAGATGAGAAGAACGAACCTGAAAAAATGCAGAGATAATGAAAAAAAAATGAAAAGGGCGACACCAGAAAGTAAAATACTGAATGCAAAAGAGATCAACGAATTTTATAAAAAGGAAAAAAAAAAACTAGATAAAGAATAAGCAAAAAGAAAAGAATATAAAAAAATCAAAAAAGAAAGAAAGAAAACGTAAAAGGGATAAAGAGACACAAAAGAAAAAAAGAAAAAGAAACTAGACAACAAAATAAAAGAAAAAGAAAAGAGAAAAAAAAACTGAGACAACAAAGAAAGAAACAAATGAAAACTAAATACACACACACACACAAAAAAAAAAAAAAAAAAAAGAAACAGGTAAATAAAAACAAATGAAAAAAAAAGAAAAAGATAGGAAAACTGAAAAAAGAACCATAAGAATAAGATAATGTACAAAGCCAGCAGTAACAGTAAGTAGGAAGAAGGAAGGCGGTAGGAACGAACGAGTTAGCGGGGCGCATTTCTCTCTTTTGTGAAGCGGCGCGACCAAGTTTCACGATAGAGTGGCGAGGAAGACGAGACTTGACGTGGCTGCATTAAAGCTGAGAGAGAGAGAGGGAGAGAGAGAGAGAGAGGGGGGGGAGGGATAGTTATGGCAAGAAAGCTAAGGGAGAGGAAGGAAGGAAGGAAAGAAAAAGCTGAAGAAGGGATAGAAGTGAAAAGAAAAAGAAAAGAAGGGAAAGAAAGTAAGAAGAAAAGAGAAAGAGGGAGGCAAGAGAGAACAAGGAAGGAAGAAAGGAAAGAAAAATAAGAAAAAGGGAAGGACAGTAAGGAAGAGAGGAAGAGGATGGAAACGAATAAGATGGAAGATAAAAAGAAACGAAAAGGAAGGTATGGAAGAGAGAAACAGAGAAAATGGAAAAGAGAAATGGGAGAAAATAGAGGAAAGCAGACAGAGGGAGAGGGAAGAACAGGGAAGAAAAGAGAGATAAGATGACGCAGGGAAGAGGAAGAAAAGTGAAAAGAAAAAGTGAAAAGTAATAAGAGATGAGAAGAAACATGAAGGGAAAAGAGGAGAAGAGAGAAGACTATAACTGAGAGAGAGAGAGAGAGAGAGAGAGAGAGAGAGAGAGAGAGAGAGAGAGAGAGAGAGAGAGAGGAAGGGAAAGCACTCAGCACTCACGGAAAGATAGAAACAATGACAGGCGGAAAAAGGGAGCAGGAAAAGTAAGAGTTAAAAACCAAACAGCAACAAACAGCAGTGACAGCAAAAAAAAAAAAAAGCCTCAAAAATATCAACTGTTACTAATGCTTTCAAGAAGAGAAAAGATTTAGTGAGCAGCAGGAGAGGGTAAAGAAAATAACTATTGTATTTTTAAGTGCGTGTAACATTCTCTCTCTCTCTCTCTCTCTCTCTCTCTCTCTCTCTCTCTCTCTCTCTCTCTCTCTCTCTCTCTCTCTCTCTCTCTCTCTCTCAACAAGTACACGTATTGACTGACATTTCAACATTTCAACTCTATTTTTCTATCGTCATGTTTATCACTTTGGCTTTTCCTCACTTTATATTTTTTCCTCTCCCCGACAGGTAAGCCGTGCAGTCCTGCGGCAATACATGGCTGGGGGCGCCTCCCGGGGTTGTCTTCAGGTTAGTCACTTAATCATTTGTTTTGAAGACCAACGGACCTTCAAGAGGGATAGATAGTGCAGTGCGTTGTGGAGTGTGTGTGTGTGTGCGCGTGTGTGTGCCTTCGTCAGCAGTGTGTGATGCTGTTGGTTTATTTGCGGTAGTAGTGGGAGGAGTGATGGAGGTACAAGAGAGAGGGAAGGTAATGCAGTATCTTTGCCAGCAGTGGGTGATACTATTGCTTGTTCTCCTGTAGTAGTGAAGGGAGGGAAGGTGAGACGAGAGTGGTACGTCTTCGTCTGTGATAGTGATGTTGATGGCCTTTTCTCCTGCAGCAGTGAGGAGAGGGAAGGTAACATGATGTAGGACCTTTGTCAGTAGATAGAGCGTTTAATTTTCCTTTACTGTTGAGGGAGAAGGACGGAGCGGAAAAGAATGACGTCTATTTGAGGTTGTTAAAGTTTGTGTTGGTCGGGCTTTCTCTTTCTCGTGTACGGTAGATTTTCATTGCTTTGCTGTCGTTTTCTTCTTTTCTTGGTTGAATAATGAATGAGCGAGGAGAAATCCAAGACCAGTGTGAAGTACCTGTAGCGCCTAGTGAGCGAGTGAATAATGGACAAAGTGGATGTGATGAATGGTGAGTGACTGAGTGATTGAATGGGTGAGTGACTGACTGATTGACTAAGCGAGTAACTGTTGTCTTGCTGGTTGTGGAGACGTGAAGCTGTTGTTTGTGTGGGTTTGTGGCTTTGTGTGTGTGTATGTGTGTGTGTGTGTGTGTGTGTGTGTGTGTCAGTGTCTATTATACAGTGAGTGTCTCTGACCAGGTCTTGCTTAGTGTGTTCCTTGAATTTTTTTCCAACCCTGCAAATGCTGAACCTTTTTTGTATTTTGTGGTTCAGTGGGATCAACACTTTCTTACTTGTATTTGGATTTTGTGTAGTGTTCTGGGTCGTATTTTGAAATGTTCCAGGATAACATATCGACTTTTGATAGGTTGCAGTGGAAGATATCTGCCACGTTCAGAACATTTTAGTTTGATAAGATTCTGCACCTTCAATAAACCTCAATGATTTTCCTTGTGACCTTTGAGAACAGCTTTAGTGTGAGAGCCTGAAGCGTTTAAAAATACATGGTCATAAAGTAAAAGTAAAATCATTTCAAGAATAAAGTACGTTCGTCTTTACTGCTCACTCGCAATTCTAAGACGACGCTTTTAGTTGTTCATGTGTTCGGATGGTGCCAGAGAAAGAAAAACATCAATGAAATATGCATATAAATAAATAAGAAGGAAATTGCTACTAATTTAGGTCATAAAATTATTTTTGGAGGAGAACTAAGCGAAGAAAATTATAAAGAGGTAATATTAAGCAAAAGTGCTGCACTGGTGTTGTGGAGGCTGCCACTGATACACACCCCAATAATCACCACTGTATGTACACCACTGTATTGGAAGTGGCCGAGACAAACTGTACATAGAGGAATACAACTTAAAGGAACACGACAGCCAAGTTTCCTTACATACGGTAGGTGTTCTTATTTACTTGTGTTTTTTACAGGAGTCACTAACATCCTGTCATTTAAAGTTAATTTCTCATACTTATCTTTGAAACTATGCATGTTCATTGTGTGTGTGTGTGTGTGTGTGTGTGTGTGTGTGTGTGTGTGTGTGTGTGTGTGTGTGTGTGTGTGTGTGCGCCCGTTATCTTACACTTCCTGTTCACGCGGCCTGTGCTCGCCATGTCGTGTCGCAGCTGTAATAGTGAAAGCTGCATCACATTGGTAGCCGCGCCTCTCCCGGGATGCCGCCACACGCTGCAGGTGAGCCGGGCAGCGCTGGGGAGACACGCACTGCATAAAGCGACTTACGCCATATATAATAAGGCGAGCAACGGAGCGTCCGCAGTGTGTCCGGCACGAAGGCGTTGTTGCATGCGGCGACCCTGGCGATCCTCATGTGTGTGTATTTACCTTGTTGTATTTACCTAGTTGTAGTTTTACAGGGCTTGGGCTTTATGCTCGTGTGGCCCCGTCTCCATATCTACACTTATCCAATTTTTCTTTAAAACTATGTACACTCTTTGCTGACACCACTTCCTCACTCAAACTGTTCCAAGTCTCAACACATCTTTGCGGGAAATTAAATTTTTTAACATCTCTCAGACATCTTCTCTTCCTCAGTTTCTTACTATGCGATCTTGTACTTCTAATGTCATATTCTTCTCTCAGGATCAGTTTCTCATTATCCACTTGGTCCATTCCGTTAATCAATTTATAAACTTGTATCAGATCCCCTCTCTCTCTTCTCTGTTCCAGGGTTGGTAGATCCATAGCTTTTAGTCTCTCCTCATAATTATGTCATCCCTTTAAATTCTGGAACCATTCTTGTAGCCATTTTTTGTAATCTCTCCAATTTCCTTATGTGTTTCTTTTATGGGGGTCCACACAACTCCTGCATATTCCAATCTAGGTCTTATTTTAGTACTTATCAATTTCTTCATCATTTCTTTGTCCATATAGTGAAATGCTAATCCAATATTTCTTAGCAAATTATACGTCTCTCTGAAAATTCTATCAATATGGCTTACCGGATTGTTTTCTTTCATTGTCACTCCCAAGTCCTTTTCCTTTTTTTATTTTTTCTAGTTCTACTCCATCTCCCTTCTTATAGATTCCCGCTGGTCGTCTTTCACTTTTTCCCATTTCCATGACATGGCTTTTGTCCACATTGAATTCCATCTCCCATTTTTTACTCCATTTCCAGATCTTGTATAAGTCTTCCTGTAGTATTTCACAATCCTCTGCACAGTTTCGCATCGTCCGCAAACAGATTTATGTAGCTGTTCACTCCCTCTGGCATGTCGTTTATATATACGAGAAAAAGTATTGGCGCCAATACTGACCCCTGTGGCACTCCGCTGTCTACTGTTCTCCACTTGGACTTCATATCTTTAACTATCGTCCTTATTTCTCTCCCCCTCAAGTAATTTTTCATCCATCTCAATGTGCTTCCTTTTAAAGCACCCTTCTCCTCTAACTTCCATAGTAATCTTTCATGTGGCACTTTATCAAACGCCTTTTTAAAAATCCAAATAAATACAGTCAATCCATCCCTCTCTCTCTTGTACTTTATCAACTATTCTAGAGTAGAAACCCAATAAATTTGTTACACATGACCGACCTTTTCTAAAACCAGATTGGCTATTTGATAATATTTTGTTGTCTTCAAGAAACTCGATCCATTGCTTCTTTATTACTTTTTCACACATCTTGCATATTACACTAGTTAGTGATACCGGTCTGTAATTTAAAGGTTCTTCCTTCCTTCCGCTCTTACATATGGGAACCACCTCAGCTCTTTTCCACTCCAAAGGCACTGTTCCATTTTCTATTGAGCATTCTCCACCTTTTCCATGCTCCATCTCGTTTCTCCTTTGCCCTAGCACATCTTGCATTAAACCAATCTTTCTTTCCTTCTTCTTTAGGTCTATATTTCGGAACATATTTCCTGATTCCTGTTTTGTATATTTCCAAAAATAAGTTATATTTCTCTTGAACCGTTTCTGAGTTTCCCGTCTCCACCCGAGTTTACGTTTTTAAAATAGCTCTTGAGGTTCTCAATATCAGCCTTTCTGTAATTTAATCGGTCTCCTTTGTATGATTCATCTCTATCTTCCTTTCCTTCTTCTATATCCATTTCTAATATTATATGGTCACTCTTTCCCAATGGGCACTTATATCTTATATCATCGTTAATTTGTATATCCCTTGTAAAAACTAGGTCCAATCTCGCCGGCTCATCGTTTCCTCTGAATCTTGTGTTTTCCTTTACTCTTTGGACCATCAAATTATCTATCATTAGGTTCAGGAATCTATCTCCCCAGGCATCTTCCCCCATACCACTTTCATAATTTTCCCAGTCCACCTCCTTACAGTTGAAATCTCCTACCAATATCACTTTTCTCCTTTCTTTAATGATTCTTGTAAGACTCCTTATTGTGTCATTTATCATGTCTTTATATTCTTGGTTAGTCCATGAGTTTGTTTTTGGTGGCACATATGTTCCAATGATTGTTAACTCCTTTTTATTAATATGTATCTTAACATACAGTATTTCTGATTTTCCTTCCCAAACTCCACTTGATTTACCACTATCTCCTTCCTTAACATCATCATGACTCCTCCTCCTCCTTTACCCACTCTGTCTCTCCTCCATATATTATACCTTTTATCTATGTCTATTTTATTGCCTCATTTAACTTTGTTTCCACCAGGCATACAATATCTGGTTCTTCTTTCTTTATGTAATCTCTTAATTCTAATTTACTAGATAAAATCCCATCTATGTTTGTATACATCATTTTTAATCTCTTGTTCTTATCATTTTAGTTAAACTTGCTCCATTTTTTCTCTTCTTTCTCTTTTATATACCATTTCCTTATCCTGTCTCCTATAATTCTCCAAAAAATGCCTTCTTCTCTCTTCTGCCACCTTTTCTCTTCCTTTCTCCTCGTTCCTTTTCTCTTTCTCTCTTCTCTTCTCTCTCTCTCTCTCTCTCTCTCTCTCTTTTTATATCTATTTTATATATATATATATATATATATATATATATATATATATATATATATATATATATATATATATATATATATATATATATATATATATATATCTTTATATATCTTGCAACCTTCTGTTTCTCTGAGTTTTGTTTTTTTATATAGTACTTCTTCTGCTGTTGCTTGTGATTTTAGTAATATCTTAATTGGTCTCACTGTTCCTTCTTGATATGGTCCCATTCTATGGATTTCTTCTACTTCCTCTTCTAAGTTCTGTCTATCCTCGTCATTTAGATGTTTTAAAAGGTCTTTTACTGATTTCATTTCCTCCTTTTCCTTTCTTGGTCTGTATTTAACATCTTTTTTCTTTCAGTCCAAAAATAATTACACTCTTTTTTCCGCAATTTCTCTTACTAAATTTTCTTTTTTCTTAAGGACTCCTATCATTTTGTTTGTCATATTTTCATCTCTTTCTTTTAACTGTTCTTGAAATACTTCTTGAAATGATTCCTTGTCTTTCTTATCTTGGACTCTCCATGCTTGTACTTCTTTTTTAATCACGTCTTGTACTCTGCGCCGTATCAAAGCCTTCGAATGCTCTTTCTCCCTCACCAACATAGTCATCATCAGCTTTCATTCTTTCCCGTGTCTCATACCTGCATTTAGATGGAATCTCTTTCTCACTCATGATTTTGTAACACTGTATTCATGAAAAAAAAAAACGAGTCCACACTAATCGCCCAGGCCACTGCAAACCCAAACAAAGGAAGTGAAGATCAGCTGATTCTCGGGAGCGACGGTATTGCGTGCTTCCTCGACCGCGTCTCGTGTGTGTGTGTGTGTGTGTGTGTGTGTGTGTGTAGGGACGTAGACAGTAACGCTATCAACTGTTTCACTACTATTACTGCTACTACCACAGCTACCATTGCTAATATTTTCATGACCATTACCACGACCACCACTATCACCACCCGCACCACCACCACCACCACTACCATCATGACCTATACCGCTTGTATCATGTTAGGAACTGAAGTGAAAAAGGACATTACATAAATAAATAGATGGATAGATAGATAGCTACATAGGATTGACTGATTACATTGACCGCAGCTGACCTTATGATAGAGGAAGGAACACACACACACACACACACACACACACACACACACACACACACACACACACACACACACACACAACAAACAAACACATACACACACTTCCTCCTCTCCTTCCACTCCACCAGCATCCCTTCCTCCTCTTCCTCCTCCTCCTCCTCCTCCTCCTCCTCCTCCTCCTCCTCCTCCTCCTCCTCCAGCAGACGAGCAACACACCCTCAGGTCCTGGTGGGGATTGGAGGTGTAAGTTTACTTCTCCCTGTGGTTAGCCTCCCTCTCTCCTCCCTCCTCTCACGTCTTCTCTCATCCTCTATGCTCTCTCTCTCTCTCTCTCTCTCTCTCTCTCTCTCTCTCTCTCTCTCTCTCTCTCTCTCTCTCTCACTTTTCTTTTTGTATCTCTTATGTTTTTTTTCCTTTTTATTCGATTTCTCTCCTTTCTTCTTCTTCTTCTTCTTCTTCTTCTTTTTCTTCTTCTTCGTTTTCCTTTTTCTTCTTCTTTTCTTTTACTCCTCCTCCCAAAACAACACGGATTCTGTCTTACTCCTTGTCGTGTCTCATTCCGGAATCCCACGTTGTTACACACACACACACACACACACACACACACAGAGAGAGAGAGAGAGAGAGAGAGAGAGAGAGAGAGGAAAATAATGTATCATAGAGATTGTTGATTAAATTGATTTTGTCCTAAACTAAAGAAGAATAAACAAAGATATGTGATGTAAACCAGACTTCTCCTCCTCCTCCTCCTCCTCCTCCTCCTCCTCCTCCTCCTCCTCCTCCTCCTCCTCCTCCTCCTCCTCCTCCTCCTATGACAACCTAAGTATCCTGTCGAAACATCAATTTTCTTCATCATAAAACAGTCTAGACGGGACTAAAGGTGTGCTGCTGTTAGTTATCGTCTAAATTCCTCCTCTTCCTCTTCCTCCTCCTCCTTATCCTCCTCCTCCTCCTCCTCCTCCTCCTCCTCGTCGTAAGAAATAAAGGTGAGGCAAAGTTTGTCTGCCCCAGGTGCAACATATCAAGCTACAGGTGTGTGGTGTCTCTCCTCCTCCTCCTCCTCCTCCTCCTCCTCCTCCTCCTCCTCCTCCTCGTGATGAGATGATCGTTCCTCCTTCACGCCATATTTTCCTCTCCGATTTGTTCTTTGTCTACTCGCTGTCAACTTGGCGGGGAAAGGAAGCTCCGGGCGATAAAATGACAAAATGACGGAAGGGAAGTGAGGGAAAGAGAGTGAAGGATGGAGGACGGCAGGGAGAGAGGGAGGGAGGGAGAGGTGAAGAAGAGAGGCAGGGAAGGACGGAGAGAGAAGAGTAGTGTTGGTGGAGAGGCTTGGTAAGGGAAAGAGAAAGGAAGGAGATAGAAAAGGTAAAGAACAGAGAGAGAGAGAGAGAGAGAGAGAGAGAGAGAGAGAGAGAGAGAGTTATCCGGGAGAGTGTCTTGTAGAAGCACTATCTGTCTCTCTTCTCTGACAACACACACACACACACACACACACACACACACACACACACACACACACACACACACACACACACACTCACACATTTTGGATATTTTAATGTATTGACGACAGTTGCATCTGCTTCTTTTAGGAAAAATATTCATAGGTGTAATAAAACAATAAAACAAGAATACGTTAAGACATTAAGACAATACAACACACTATGAAGCAATAAGAAATAACTCTTTAATACAATAAAACACTCAATAAGACAATGTAATATAAACACTATAAGAAATAAATTATGGTGGATGTAGTATTACGTGTGTCACACGCCGCAATCCAGATATATTCCAATCAAATGGAAACCACGCCAAGTTATTCACAAACTCTGGGGAGCTATGAATATTCTTGATAGAATAATGACAATATTAGATGAATAATTTTACATATCTGGTGTCACAGAGTAAGTCCTCCATTGATGTAGAAATATAAGATCTTTATTGTGAGCAGTCCATACACAACCCTCCACAACACACCTCTTTGTCTGAACCTCCCACACAAACACACTCGGTCGTCGATCGGTAGTTGACCGCGGCCTCGCTTGTCTCACACATTATAGAATGTCCGCTCACACGAAACCTTGTAAAGGACAACCTGTGATTCTCACTAATCGTGTTATTAAGTTTGTAAATACTAGGAACAGTAAGTTCAGGATTAATATCTTTTATGTGAATGTTTGCATTTAGAAGAATCACTACTTACAATATTTTGTATCACATGATGCATGATATCAAAATGGTTCTTAGGGACGTTGATAATAGACTACTTTGCTAATCTTCCTGTCACTGTTTTGTTGAGACAAGTAGATTAAATACAAATGAGATAGGGTAATAAACATATACGGATATCTCCTGCCATATTTTGACTCGAACTCTCTTGAAAACAAGCTTGAAGGGAAGAAAAGACAGAGTTTAGCGAGTCTGGAATGAAGGTATTGAGGAGAATAAGATAGGGATGATTCTGGGAAGGTTGCGGGAGTTGCTAAACATAGAAAGTGGGAATAATGGACGTGTTTGTCTGGCTGTTCCTTTGAATTAGGATGAGTTGTGAAGAGACGGAGGGAAGGGTAAGAAAAAAAAAACGAAAGAGAACGAAAAGATACCAGAGAGAGAGAGAGAGAGAGAGAGAGAAACTCACCTCACTCACTTCACCTATTAATAACAAATGACACACGCTGATGATTTGGATACCAACCACACTTACCTGCCTTAGTAATCCCTGACTGATACCTGCACTGCCCCTCACCTGAGCCTTGGAGAGACAGGTGAGGGGAGAGAGCGAGACAAACACGAATGACCCCTATCCACCCCAACCAACCCCTGCCACCCCTTGCCATTTATCTCTTTGGGGGAGAAGGGAGAGAATAGCTTCCGTGTGTTACTCTCCCCGACAGTGAAGGGCGCGTAAGCCAAGAGGGACCTAATCCACGTAATCCACAGATCTATGGCCAAGACAGCCTATTTGGAAATGCCACTCAGCCTATGATGTATTCCGCGCCGCTCCAGCGTTTAATGGTAGTGTGAAGGTGCAGTCATTAGAAACAGGCGAACACTGGTACCCGGAAGACGAGACTAGCAGGAGGAGGAGCAGCAGAAGGAGGAGGAGGAATATGCAGAAAATAAAAACGGGGGTTAAAAGGGAAGTAATGTTAATGGAAAGGATATTTGCGTGGGGGAAAAGCTGAGGTGTAATGAGAAAGGTTGAAAGAGAAATATGTTACTCTAGCTAATTTTAAAGGAAGAGCAGGAAAAGGAATTTTGGCTGATTGGTCAGAAGTACAGTTTCTCAAAGTAATAGTGAGTTGTGAATCACAGTTCTCTCATATATTTGATAATCCATGAAGTAAAGTTGAGCAGCGCACCATTAAGAAGGTCCTCTTTCATTGCTGTGGGTGATGATTTCAATGCACTGATGTGTTGAATGCCCAGTGGTTCTTACCTCCATCACGTTTCTAGTTCAGAACTGAAAATAAGGAAATTAGGAAAGATACAAGAAGTCATATATGTATAAAGAGAATCTACCTGTTTCCTTGCATACATCAAACTTGTCACAACTTCATAAAAGAGCATAAAAACATAAAGATCATAAAAATAAGCTTAAAAAACAATCAGATCTACACGGGGCAATCCTTTATAGAATAATAAAAAACATCAACCTGCTTCTATATATGCACCAGACAACTACCTCCACCTGTCACAACTCCAGATCATGACGTAAAAGTATGAAAAAATAAAATAGCCTTCAAGAAACAATCAGATCTACACTTGGCCGTCCCTGATATAAAAACGTATCAATCCTACGAGAGCTTCCTTACAGGGATCAGACAACTACCTCCATCCTTCACGTCTCCATATAACATAAAAAACAAAACAAAAGTAAATAGGCAATTCCAAAAAACATGAGGTCTACAAGTGTCAGTCCCTGTACAAAAACCTATACGAGTACTTCTTTACATGCCTCAGACAACCACCTCTATCTTTCACGTCTCCAAACATAGAAGGAAATAAATAAGGGAAGTTACATCGTGTCTACAAGTGTCTCTACATGAAACGCATCGATGCACATTCACTTCCATCGTGTATTTTTTTTCTTAAAGCTTCCTTGCTGATTGGGTACTGACATTCTGATACCAGGGGTGTAGAATCGGAGTCGGAGTCGTGGAGTGGGAAGGAATTTGATGCAGCTGGAGCCGGAGTCGGAGTCGATAAAAATATCCCGACTCCGACTCCGAGTCCGACCTCAATATAAATTCAGAGAGTACATAAATCTCCAAAAGAAAAATATGATCGTTCATCTAAAGTTACAGTACATGAAGTCATTCCTTGTTATCCAGAAATAGCAACATATGCAGCCAGGGTTGTGACATCTGTGCCATCCACTCAGGTCACCGTGGAAATGAAATCAGGATCTGGCAAAGGCAATTTTTGTTCCTAAGAAGAAGTTATTGTTAAAGTTTAGGTTTTCACCAAAGGCCTTTGGGATATATATATATATATATATATATATATATATATATATATATATATATATATATATATATATATATATATATTCTCTATTTATATTTTGTAATTACATTTAATGATATTTGTTTTGCTTTGTCATAGTTTGAAATTCTCAGTAAGTAGGTATCAAGGCTTTCGTTCTTGTCTGAATGAAGTAAATGTTGTACCTCTGTAGCAAACTTAACATTCTCTGATTAATCTGTGCCACAAGTAGATAATAAGAAGAAAGTTATTATCATTAAGAAATATATGAGCATAATACATGTTTTTCTTTTATTTATTCAATTTAAAAGAATTTTCATTTGGTCATAGCCCTTTATGTATTTTTAAGGAAATAAACAGTTGAAAAACTACAATAGCATAACTGTAACCCTTTGACTCACACCTTTACTGATATGGAGTCAAAAGGTTGCTTGTAGTTACGAAAGGCTTTTCTAAAAAATATCATACCTAGATGTCGAAGTCGGACGCGGATAGGAAAGAAATCAAGGAGTCGAGTCTGTGTTTTGAGTACAGACTTCACAGCCCTTCTGATTAATTACCGGTCCAGAAATATAAGACAAAATAGCGTTTAACAATTTTTCTGCTTGACAGTTTTTCCTTTCATCAACAACAACTTCTTCGGCACATTTTTGTATTAAACTCCCTTAAATATTGTTATAAAAGCAACATAACTAACCTTCTCTCTCTCTCTCTCTCTCTCTCTCTCTCTCTCTCTCTCTCTCTCTCTCTCTCTCTCTCTCTCTCTCTCTTGTTACCTCTGGCTCTATGTAAACCTTTTCTATAGTCCGCAAAAGGTCAATCATATCATAAAGATTAATACATACTTGGGCATTATAAGATAACCCACATCCCGGACATCCAAGCCTCGAGGAATAAAGTTTTCAGTCTATGTAGGTTTAAGCCATCAGGAATAACAGCACTGCCTATGAAAAGTTAACCTTGAAAACGAAAGCTATAAATTGTAAGAAAAATGTCACGTCTCGTTTTGAAAGGAAAGAAAATTACTCGTTTGTACGTGATGGAAAAAAGATCTCTCGTATTAACTATAGTAAGTGATTAGTCCGTGGGAAATTAAATGAAAAATATGAAGTGGTAGAATTAATAGGAAAGGCCAATAAGTTCAATGATTCTTTACTTTAACAAGAGAGAGAGAGAGAGAGAGAGAGAGAGAGAGAGAGAGAGAGAGAGAGAGAGAGAGAGGAGGAATATAAGTAAAAAGAAAGTCTCTCCTCTCATGAACCACATTAGGGAAACTTGAAAAAAAGGAAAGAAAAACGTTTGAAAAAAAAAGAATGAGAGGAAGTGAAAGTAAAAGGAGGAAGAAAATAAAGATATTATAAATTGATAAAGGAAGTTAACATCAGAGAGAGAGAGAGAGAGAGAGAGAGAGAGAGAGAGAGAGAGAGAGAGAGAGAGAGAGAGAGAGAGAGAGAGAGAGAGTAATCAATCAAATGAAACACGTGATTGGTATGAAATGTTTGTGTGTTTCCCCAACAAAAGAAAATAAAAATTAATATTAGAAGAGGAAATTAATGCAACACAAAATTTAAAAAAAAATAAAAAGAAAACAGGAGGAAAAGAAGAAAACCATTAGATATTACAAACTCGATACAATTAATTACTGCTTGTCAAGTATGTCGGCAAAAAATAATACAAAAATAAAAACCTTCTGGAAAATTGGAAAAAAATGATTCAGTATATTAGAGAAAAGAAAAGAAAAAAAATGCACGTAATACAGTGGAAAAAAAGTGGAAAAAAAGGTAAAAAAAAAAGAAATGATAATAAAAATAGATGTGGAATAAATATCATACTTCAAAAAACCGTAACACAAAACAGACGTGAGGAATATTTACAGAATCACAAACGGAACCACTCACTCAGTTCAGGAAAAAGTGTGTGCGTTTCTGAATGTGTGTGTGTGTGTGTGTGTGTGTGTGTGTGTGTGTGTGTGTGTGTGTGTGTGTGTGTGTGTGTGTGTGTGTGTGTGTGTGTGTGTGTGTGTGTGTGTGTGTGTGTGTGTGTGTGTGTGTGTGTGTGTGTGTGTGTGTGTGTGTGTGTGTGTGTGTGTGTGTGTGTGTGTGTGTGTGTGTGTGTGTGTGTGTCACTGCTTCTTTCTTTTCTTGGGTGACGTTAGAAAATAGTTAAAATTGATTAAAATGATTTATTAAAAAATGTACTTCTGGAAAGAGAGAGAGAGAGAGAGAGAGAGAGAAAGATAAAATCCCTCCTCTCATGAACCACATTAGGCAAACTTGAAAAAAAAGGAAAGAAAAACGTAGGAAAAAAAAGGAGAATGAGAGGAAATGAAAGTAAAAGAAGAAAGAAAGTAAGGATATTATAATTTGATAAAGGAAGTTGACATCAGGTGCTGGGAAAAGAAGGAGAAAAGTAAAGGAAATGAGAAAAAAAAAGAGAACTGGTTATTTCACTTACTTTGAATTATACTTATGTCTCTCAAAATTTTCCTAAAGATGAGTAAAAAAAAGAAAAGAAAAGAAAAGAAAAATGATGAGCTCTTTGAAGTGAAACGTAATCCAGTTCATTTGTTTTTGTTACCTGTGAGTCAAATAATGCGTTCTGAAGCAAGGAAGTTAAATTAGTAGTAGTAGTAGTAGTAGTAAAATGAACAACAAAAACAACAACAACAAATTTACCCTCACCAACAACAACTGCAATGATAATAACCAACAAAAAATGTTCGTATAATGTCAAAGATAATCGTTATGCATTTAGGGAGACCATTTAGCACCGCCACCTTTAACACACACACACACACACACACACACACACACACACACACACACACACACACACACACACACACAGAGAGAGAGAGAGAGAGAGAGAGAGAGAGAGAGAGAGCATAGAGAAGGAGGAAGTTGTGAGGGTCTGCAGGCTGCCGGAGGGATAACACCTGGTGGAGGTAGCAAAGTCCTGCAGGGGCTGACAGAGAGAGAGAGAGAGAGAGAGAGAGAGAGAGAGAGAGAGAGAGAGAGAGAGAGAGAGATTGATATATTTTGTACATTGCATGATAGTACTTACTGAGGTTGTATAGCCAAGGTCCAGTGAGAGTGTTTTATCATGGACCAAATAATTAACCTAGGAACGCACAAAACGTATGTTGAGGCCTTCCTACCACTAGATTATGTACAAAACTGGGACAAATAAAGTATGAAAAGTGGCAATACTAACAACAGAAATGATAACAAAATATTTATATTATACATACATACATACACATAACACACACACACACACACACACACACACACACACACATATGCATACATAC
>NC_059291.1:12871748-12876748 GCF_017591435.1 Portunus trituberculatus
CCTCTCCCCTTTACACGTGTACCTTTCTTTCCGTTTTTTTTTTTCTTCTTCCTTCTCTTTCTCTTCTTCCGTCTCTCCACACTACCACCACCACCGCCGCCGCCGCCGCCGCCACAGTAACTTAAGGAATCTGGTCAAGACGCATAATCCAAAACTTGACTAATTAACATACGCAAGTTGTTACACAGAGCCAGACGTGTTTTGTTACTGCTCCTCCTCCTCCTCCTCACCAAGCACAGGGGTGGTGGTGGTGGTGGTGGATGAGATGGCGGTCCAAGAGCAGCAAGAGGAGGAGGAAGAGGAGGTAGAATTAGTAGCAGAAGTAGAAGGAAAAATAAGGAGGAGGAGGAGGAGGAGGAATACAAAGGAAGGCCACACATCAACAGAATTTGTGGCCCTTACTAGGCTATTCAGGTAACTATTCTACTCTATTAGTGAGCGTAACAGAATAGCACAGGACAAGTCTACTCCCCATCCCTTCATCCCTCAACTCAAGCTTACCGTGTTGTACTAAAAAAAAAAAAAGCATGTTATTTAGAGGAACATAAGAAAGAGATGATGTTTGCTTCTCCAGTGTATGATCTACAAACAATCCTAGCATTAGTGTCATCTGGTGAGGCGCTTCCTCTGCCTTATATGTGATTGAAAGGGATACATTTTTACAACACAGCTATAGGGATGAGTCAGTTGCTCTGCAAGATCTCGTACCCTTACTGTGAAAGATCAACAATATAACGCAGAGGAACGTAGCCATCACTGAGGTCTCTTTTATTTGATTAATTTTATTTGTTGAAAAGTAGTTGTTTAATGAAATATACCTCCATCAGATGACAGGTAATATCAAATGAACGTGATCATTATTCTGGCTTCAACATTGACAACCAGGGATTAGTTTCTAAGGTACTTGTCAAGACGATTTTTTAAATTAATCCACATTATTTGAGTTAACGACAATTGATGGAAGGTAATCTCAGATATTTATTACACGTATAAAGAAGAAATGTTTGGTTTCGCTTGTTTGAAATCGCTTACCTTTAAGTTTGAACCTATTGTTTCTTGTAATATTGGATTGGTTGAATATTGAGTAGAGTTCAGAACTCGTATTTGTAACACCCTTAACAATTCTGTAAAGCAATATCAGGTCCTCTCTTAATCTGCGTTTTGACACAGAGAATAGATTTTTTGTAATGCTGTCTGTCCTCATGGGTGTAGTGAGAAGCATTGGGATGTTTTTTGTTGCTGTACATTGGATTTTTTCTAATTTCTCAACATCTGCTTTGTAAAGGAGGAGGAGAAAGACAAGGAGTTGAGTTAGTAATAATGCATGTAATGATAGCAATAGTAGTAGTAGTAGTAGTAGTAGTAGTAGTAGTAGTAGTAGTAGTAGTAGTAGTAGTAGAGTAGTGACAGCAGTAGTCTCAGTAGTAGTTGAAGTATTAGTCTTAGTTGTAGTAGTGTGTGTGTGTGTGTGTGTGTAATTCACCTCGGTCGTCTGCTGGTCACCCAGCCAGTCTTCCCCATTACGGAGCGAGCTCAGAGCTCATAGACCGATCTTCTGGTAGGACTGAGACCACATCAACACACTCCACACACTGGGAAAGGGAGGCCACAACCCCTCGAGTTACATCCCGTACCTATTTACTGCTAGGTGAACAGGGGCCACACATTAAGAGGCTTGCCCATTTGCCTCGCCGCTTACCGGGACTCGAACCTGGGTCTCTCGATTGTGAGTCGAGCGTGCTAACCACTACATTACGCGATGTGTAATTCACTGTTTGATCTGCTGCAGTCTATGACGAGACAGCCAGACGTTACCCTACGGAACGAGCTCAAAGCTCATTATTTCCGATCTTGGGATAGGTCTGAGACCAGGCACACACCACACACCGGGACAACAAGGTCACAACTCCTCGATTTACATCCCGTACCTACTCACTGCTAGGTGAACAGGGGCTACACGTGAAAGGAGACACCCAAATATCTCCACCCGGCCGGGGAATCGAACCCCGGTCATCTGGCTTGTGAAGCCAGCGCTCTAACCACTGAGCTACCGGGCCGTGTGTGTGTGTGTGTGTGTGTGTGTGTGTCCTCTCATCCATCCATCCACCCTTGTATGAATTTGAGAAAGAACCTTAGGAACTTGATCAATTACTATCGATAACTTTTGCGCGAGGAAGAGTTGTGAGCTGTTAGGGGAGAATGATAAGGCAACGTGGAGACTTGGAAAGAGCGTGTGTGTGTGTGTGTGTGTGTGTGTGTGTGTGTGTGTGTGTGTGTGTGTGTTACTGATCTGTGTGTGTTGCTGATCTTTGTGTATGTATATGCATGTTGGTAGTCTGCGTGTGTTACTGACCTGTGTGTTGTTAATCTGTGTTTGTGTATTGATAGTGTATATCCTACTGGGAATACGGATACGGATAAGTATAGGATTGAAGCGATGTGGATAAGCTTGGAATACATAGGTAGTTTATTTGACAGTTAACGATTGGCTGACGAACTGAGGAAGGTAAAGGTCTTGAGTAGCTTGGAAGAGACGGGTAGTGGGTGGAAATGTAAGAAGGATAAGAAGATAAATCCTGTAATGGCTTGCTAGAATACAGGCACACCAGTTTACCTTACATGTTGAATGCAAACGGCTCATACCAGTCTTGTCTCTCCCTCGCAGTGGCTCACGTTATCATCACAGTTCAGACATCGTATATTCTTGCTGCTTTTGCGTTAATCACAATAGTGTCTGTTTTTGACCGGCAATACGTTGTTTTTTTGCTTCCAGTCACAAGGGAACTGAATCGTGCTGATGCCAAACTTATTGTTATTATTATTATTTATTCATCCATATTTTTTTTTCTATCCGAGTGGGATGATAGCTGAGGAAAATATTAATATATACTAACTCAATTATTAACGTTCATGGAAAGTAAGTTGAAAATAAATATGCGCTGATTTTTTTTTTTTTTTGGTGAAGAAATATTACTACACGCTTATTGCTGGAATTGAATATATATACTTGTAGCTGTCTGTCTGTCTGTCTGTCTGTCTGTCTGTCTGTCTGTCTGTCTGCCTCTATGTTTCTGTCTGCTTACTTTTCTGCTTGTTTCTATCTTTGTTTATTTATTTTTAACAACACATTTAATTTCTTTGGTTTTTCTTACATGTTTCACTCGGGAGAGAGAGAGAGAGAGAGAGAGAGAGAGAGAGAGAGAGAGAGAGAGAGAGAGAGAGGAATATCAGGCAGGCAGGCAAGAATAGACAAGTTTCTCTCTCTCTCTCTCTCTCTCTCTCTCTCTCTCTCTCTCTCTCTCTCTCTCTCTCTCTCTCTCTCTCTCTCTCTCTCTCTCTCTCTCTCACACCTACCGTCCATGAAGCACACCCTCCCTCCTACACCCATCCTTCCTCACACGCCCTGACACCCACCATCACACACTCTACCCTCTCACTCTCACTCTCACTCTCACAGCTCCATATTGTCACCACCCCATTCCGCCTGGGTTCCCTCGCTAGCTGGCAGGCTCGCTCACCCGTCCTGCTGCTGCTGCTGCTGCTGCTGCTGCTACTGCTTCCAACCAACGCCAATCATTATTTAATTGGAGCCCCGCGCATCCTACTGCAATTTAGATCCGAGTGATGTGGAGCCGTGATCACGCCGCGCCTCGCCACCCCATTAGCCGCTACTATTGCAGATCCACCTCAGTGTTAGACAAATTAAAAGCCGATTTATCGATACCTTGTGGGCGGCGGCCAAGTGGGAAATGTCAAATCAATTGGGTGTGTGTAAGTGTTTGGGTGGTGGTCTTTTGTACTGGTTAGATTAGGTTAAATGAGGTGAGGTGAGGTAAGGTGAGGTGAGCTTTGGGGTGCAAGAAGAAAGAAAGAGAGAGAGAAAGAGAGAGGTCGTTTTATTTCACCGCCGTGTCTATAGTCTATCGATGTTCCTGTTTGTGTGTGTGTGTGTGTGTGTGTGTGTGTGTGTGTGTGTGTGTGTGTGTGTGTGTGTGTGTGTATGTGAAGGAGGTGAGACAGAGAAGGATGGTTGGAGGCTGCGTGACTGGGAAGGACGCAACAGCAGCAGCAGCATCAGTAGTAGTAGTAGTAGTAGTAGTAGGAGGAGGAGGAGGAGGAGGAGGAGGAGGAGGAGGAGGAGGAGGAGGAGGAGGAGGAGGAGGAGGACAAGGAGGAGGAGGTGGAGAGATGTGACTTCGCTCTGGAATCATTTCGAGGTAAGAGTAACGAGTTGAGTTCCCGCCTGATTGTCTCTCTCTCTCTCTCTCTCTCTCTCTCTCTCTCTCTCTCTCTCTCTCTCTCTCTCTCTCTCTCTCTCTCTCTGTAGCTGTCCTTTATCACCCTATCGGAGAGAGAGAGAGAGAGAGAGAGAGAGAGAGAGAGACAGACAGACAGACAGACAGACAGACAGATATTGAGAGAAAGACAACAGAAATACCCACTCAAATGCAACATACATAAAAAAAAACATGAATTATTTTGACAGAGAGAGAGAGAGAGAGAGAGAGAGAGAGAGAGAGAGAGAGAGAGAGAGGAGCATCAGGTGACGTGGTAATGGTTTGGAGCACACTCGTTGGGGGCGTTACTGAGAAATACAGGTGTTTCTTTCACGCCTTACCTGAGCCACGTGACGCCAACCCTTTCATTTGCTGATTACACTTTCTCATTGTGCCCGATGTGTTTACCTGTGCCAGGGAAATTATCCACCTCACCTGCCTGCCTGCCTGCCTGGATGATGAGAGAGAGAGAGAGAGAGAGAGAGAGAGAGAGAGAGAGAGAGAGAGAGAGAGAGAAAGAGATGCTAGCTGTGAAATAGAGAACGCAAAGGAGTAAAAAAACTGTTAATCTTATGTAGATCATAATGACGGAGGGAGAGAGAGAGAGAGAGAGAGAGAGAGAGAGAGAGAGAGAGAGAGAGAGAGAGAGAGAGAGAGAGTCGGTAATAATGGTAGCAGGTCGAGTTAGTGGAAATAGGAAGCACAAATGAACACAAAGGAAGA